>NC_051155.1:242412453-242471386 GCF_013339745.2 Dermacentor silvarum | reverse complement strand
GCGTTTCTTCGTAGTAGTCTGCCGAGGCAAACAGCGCTGCGAAGGTAACCGTGCAGCGTGGCAAAAGCTCCTTAGGACTAACTGTATCACGTGATTATAACCGACATACAAAGCGTCAATGATTTCGCCGCTGTCATAGTGGCACTATGGAGTGCGCTGTCATCCTGTGCTCCTTTTACCTCTGGTTTTCCCTCGATATATATGAATTGACTGTAAGTCACGCAAATAGGTAACAAGCACGAGGGAACTGGCGTCCCGATAGCATGAAACTAAAAAATGCCCAGCCCTTCCTCTGTCGAGAAAATGGGGGTAAGCGAAGCTTGTGGCAAGACGACGCTGTCGCAGGTGTTCCGCTTCGCTTGCCCTAAACTCAGGGGCCCGCGGCTCTTCGCTGACATTTGGCCTCAACATCGCACTCCCGCAAATCGAGGTCCGCGGCTCTTGGCTGACGTTTCGCCTGGGCTTCGGACGCCCTCACGCTAGAATCGGCACGTCGACGACGAGCCCTTTCCCGAGCGAGTTCGCGGCGCCGTTGCTCAAACGCAGCCTGCTCCTCGGTGGAACACACTACACGCTGCCGTCCCATCCGGGCGCCGAAACTGATCTGAGGCGGGGGAAGGCCGGCTCACCGTACGCCAACCCCCTTTCCTTCCCTTTCCCTCCCCGCGACACACCAAACTACCCTGATTGACGACACCGGCCTCGCTGACCGGGTCTAAACATTGACCTGCCCTTTCGCCCGCCTCCGGCGCGTCGGATGCTGCTGCTGCTGCGCTTGCGATCTTTCTCTCCTCTATTCTAACTCTCAACCCCCACCCCCCCTGTGCAACGCGGTTGAGGTGTCCTGTATTGAGAGACAGTTATCGCGTTGCACTTAACCCAACTTTTCCCCCCCCCCCCCCCCGCCCTCCTTTCTACAACAAACTCCAATGATTGGTCGCGCGCGTCACGTGATCCGGCGCCCGCCGGCGCAGCTTTCCCCGCACCTGCTCTACTCTGGGAGCAGCCGGTTTTAGCGTGACACCACCACCACCACCGCTGCCGACAACTGAGGCAATGCAAGCTTCACTTGAAAATTTTCACCGCCCATGCACCCCGGTAAACCAGCGAAGCTGAAATGTGCGGCCCCGGTATAAGCCACACACGATTGATTTGATTGATTGATTGATTTCTTTCTTTCTCTCTTTCGCTTTCTTTCTTTCTTCCTTCTTTGTTGTCCTTGGCTCATACCCACACACATTCCTAGCTCATACCCGCATATCCAATGTGGGTATGCGCCACACGTGATTTTATTA
This sequence comes from Dermacentor silvarum, assembly GCF_013339745.2. Classification (NCBI taxonomy): domain Eukaryota; kingdom Metazoa; phylum Arthropoda; class Arachnida; order Ixodida; family Ixodidae; genus Dermacentor; species Dermacentor silvarum. Next base: position 242,470,091 of record NC_051155.1, on the reverse strand, counting down.
TTAATCGTTGCATATCTGACGAGCATGTGATGTTATTGCCGTCGAGACCTATCAGTCATGTTAGTCATACATTCGTACCCTTCCATAAAAGGTTTGTTATATACCAACTGAACGAGACGCGAGTTTTCGACAGGTTTTCGATAAGTGTTTTAGAGTGACACCCCCACCGCCGCCGCCGACACTTGTGAGGCAATACAAGTGAAAAAGACCTTGCGCATCAGCCAATGTTTAAGAGCAACACGACTTATACTCCGTTCCAACACCAGCAGTCAACGCTGTGGAAGCTACGCAAGAAGTTCGGTCAAGAAAAGTTATCACTCCGCCCGTTCCGTCTATGCTTCGCTAGGCGGGTTCCGTCCGTGCTTCGCTGGGCGTTCCGTTTATGCTTCGCTGCGCGCCAACAGCGCTTGCTCGCGCGAGCGTGCACGTGAGACTCCTCGCGACGAGTTGCAAATAAAAAAAAAACGCCAGAAGAACAACAAAAATAACAATGATCTTAAACAACGCATTAGCAGCCGCATACCACAGTGTGTTTGTTTCTAAGGATTGAAACGTGTTTCATTGAATACTGAGCCTTCGTAAAAAACACTTGCGCAAAATTGCGGTGGAAAAACATCAAGCTATGTCCAAGTGCGAACGAAGACACTGCAAGAAGTCTCTCTATAGCTTCCACAACATTGACTGCTATGTATGGAACAAGATGTATAAACAAGTCGTGCAATTCCAACAAGCCCACTCGAAGCACTTGTACATTTTATGAATTAACAGTACACAGGCTCCCTCCCTATACACTACGATTTGTTACAGGTGGCTGCATTGGAATAAGCCCTATTTATACGTGGATCAGGTCCCACTATTAAGACTAACGCTAATGATTTTAGTTTATTGCGGGTACATTATGTATATCGCTTAGACACAATGACCATCGTTTAGTTTTTACGTTCGGCAACTACACTAATCTAACACCCACGGCAATTAGGTCCACCCGGACGCCGACCTAAAGTTTTCAGGTACACAAATAATAAGCAAAACACTTGAAACAAACTGAGATGGCGAGTTAAATAATATGACCTTATTCACTGCAGGAATTCCCGACGTCCTTGAATTATACCGCAAGACTTGAAATGAGCTCCGAAGGATCGTAAAATTAGGCATCTTAACCAACAATAACAAATTCACGAAGGTCTTCACAGCACATAAAGGAAGAACGTAAAAAAAAAAACTGTGACATGGATTTCTTCATAGGAAAAAGAAAAACAAAGCGCGGTAGACCTCCGCGATTATGCGGTAAACGTCAATTAGATTAGTGTAACGAAGTTACGGCCTGTCCAGAAGCGCAGTAACAGACATCGTTAATATCGACTTCTGCAAGTTATACGCGTACAGTTGATAAGAACACGACATTGGTGCATGCAGATGAACTCATTCGAGAGAGGACAGAAAGTGAAACCGACGACGACACCGCCTCGCCAACATACGCTTGCTTCGCGCAAGCTCGTGTCAACTGAGAGGATCTTCGTGGGCCCTCAGGGGCACAGCTCAGGGTGACCTTATGAGTGGCCTTCTAGAAGAAAGAAGACCGTTGGCCGCCTCGCACGAGGAACGACGAACGCTGTGTTGTAATTGCAGTTCGCAGCCGTTTTCCTCGGGGAATATCTCTCCTCTAAGCTGCCTCGCTTTTTCTCGTGCTCGCGAGACCCTTGGGGATGCTTTCAATCTCTTAATGGCGTCCTTGCCCTCGACTCTGTGTGCTCATCTCTGCAGTGATTGTTTTTCTTTATCTTTTGTCTCCCAGTAGAGCGCGCGACTTTCATCTCCCAGACACTTTCTTTCACTGTCATTTTTTTTTTCCCAACACGCATTCCCTGCTTTCTCTCTCTCTGTCTCTCTCTCCTTTCCCCTCCCGTATCCCCCTCAGACACTGCGTCCATCCCATGGGCAACGGCTTTAATCCTTTTCCAAAATTTAACCAGAATTGATAAAGCTGAGATATTCTGGTGTGACGTAAAGTTGACATAAGGACTCGCTCCGGAAAGACGACGTCCAGGACGTAATCGCTAAGTGCCAGGAACGGTGGAAGCGCTTTACTGCTGCGGAAGGGGACTATTTCAAAGCTGAGTGTTTGAACGCACATAAATAAATTAATTACCTCAAAACAGAGTCATTCTGAAAATGTTTTTATACCACCTCGTATATAAAGCGCGTAATTATTTTATTGACAAATGTTTTCAAGAAGGGTGACACTTTGTGTGTGACTTACCACAGCATCGGCACCGCCGACGAAAAACTAATTTGTAGTGCTATTCAAATGACACCAGATGACGTGGCAATCCAGCATGAAAACTGAAAGTGAGGAGCCGCCATGCGATGCTAAATTTGGATACATGTGATAGGCAAACGAAAGATGCTTTTATCAGAACTCAGTGGAGAAAGAGACCCTTTGTCCACGTACATGGAGGTGCTGATGTGAGCACGTGCTCAAGCCATCTCATCAAGTAAGTAGTTTTTCACGTTCATAAGACACCGGTCGACAATATTTGCCGACTTTAAAAGGTATTGCGTAACTAAGATGTTGTTGGGTCCGAGGAGCGTATGACTTCTTAGACTCTGTGCAGGGGAAAAAAACTGAATGGAGCTCAACGCAGTGGTAGCTGGCCCAACGACAACAGGGGACAACAGCACGACGAAGACGCTAGGGATGCATGACATAGACGTTAGTGGCAACGACAGTGACGATGGGACGACTATGTCGAATAACGGCCGGCTAGGAAGGTAGAGCAACGGTAGCGATTACAACGACGACCACGACACAGGGGCGGTAACTCTGAAAATGGCAGACAGCTCACCCTTCGCGGAGCCGGCATCGAATTTCGCGGGCAACGGTTAATTTTTTTTTTTTCTTTATCCTGGAGACGGTCCTACGCGAAGAAAAACATGACGGCGAGAAATAGGATTAGTGCGTCTGCTACTCCATAAAACTGGCTGAAGTATCATTGAAAAGCTTCCTGCGGCAAATGCGTTTGCCGCGGACAGAACAGTGTGCCAGGACCCTCTACCAGGATTTCGCTTTGACTCCAACATAATTCATTATCGAGGATACAACGGCAATATGCGGGGTTTCAATATTCTGTGATTTCCCTATGCGATCAGGAAACACAGTGGGCTATCAACCGGCCTGACCAAACGCGTATACCGACACTGCTCACAAACGAAGTGTGACACGCCAGCCTCCGCCCAAGCAGGCGGTGCGCAGAACAAGCCGGCGCTGTTGTCGAAGCGGCAGGAAGAGCGACGTCGCGGACCGACGGCTGTTTGTCACGACGCCGGCGGCAAGGTCACACGCGCAAGGCTACCGTTCGGCAGAAGCAATCTGTTTGTCGCCGTCAGCGGACGCTCTCAATTCAACGCGCACAACCTCGATCGGAGCGTTCGCACTGTGAGAGTTCGCGCGAGTGAAGCCACGCATTTATTGTTTGAATCACTTCAGAGAATGGGCCAAATTAGGTTCCTATACTGTGGGTATAATCTTTCAAACTTTCAATACATCTTTTCCGTCGAGGCCGCAGTGTTATTAGAGCACCGTGCGAGAAGCTCCGAGCGCAACACGCTCAACCCAAACCATCGCTTTCACCGCTTCGCCTTCGGGAGAAACTGACTATTTGCATAATTACCCGAGGCATTTTTACTTCTCTCACATTTGCTGGCGAATGGTTTTCGTTACCTATAGCATAAACTAATTAGCTAGGCCAACAACCAATGCCTGCACAGCCTAACATACTCAACGACGAGCGTGCACGACGTCTGTGCGCCTTCGTCGCGCATATCTGTAAGTAAAAAAAAAAAAAAAGGATAATAAAAATCTATATGGCCACCGCAGTCACCTCTCGCAATATTAACTGATTTCGTCTTGTTTGGTTAGTTGAACACACGAAGCGTATAGAAAAGAGTCTACGCTGTTTAGTTTGCGTTAGTGCAGCCAGAACACGCAGTACAATTTGGCGCCTTGTACGCGCGTCGTGTACCTATACAAAGAGAACGAGCAGCGCTCATGTTTGCTCATCTTTTCGCCATTTCTTTGGGCAAACACGATAAGCTCCAAAGGTGTTGAACAGCCCGAATAGGCGCTGCGCTAATTAACTTTTCTTTCCTTTATGTTGCCACCTCACTTTCTCTCTGTGCCCTCGGCTGGGCGGGCCAAGGAGCATTTCCTAATCGATGAGGCACCTTAAAATAACTGCTCCTCCTGCGCCTCACTCGTTATCCTAAAGAGCTACGGACCTAAGTGGTGCTCGGAAAAGGGAGCGAGAAGGCTTAAACGTAAGACGTCAGATTTGGCCAGAAACTTCACTCGCTGCTACCTGTTCGTCGAGGTGATGAAAATCAGCGCCGCTGTCTTAAAGCGCGGCTGGCGCTAGAACACGCTAAGGATCGAGGAAGCGCCGCTCCGTGCCCGTGTGCCTTCGAAGTTGCGTGGAATCACGTTCGGAAACAAACGCGCGGGATAAAAAATCGCACCGTTCGTCGTCGGATCAATGGAATCGATCAGTGATACATTAATTAAAGCCAGCTAGTCTCGCCGACCAAGCAGTTCCTCATCTCCCTCCGTTTCTCTCTCTCTCTCTCTCACACACACACACACACAACGCAGGCCAACACAAGAAAGAATTTCAAGCCGGAAGCAAGCGCCTCTTGTACGTATAGCATATATTTTTGTACCTAATTCTTCCATAAGGGAACAATGTAAGCGAAAATTATGGGGGGAATTAGTTTTTTATTTTGTTATATAATTTGGGCGCTTCTTTCTGAACACAATTGAATGTCTCGTTTGTCTTTGTGTGACGCTTTATGCTTGAAATGAGCAATTTTCTAAACAAAGCAGTTGCTGCACACGCCCACGTTCTCCCAGTGATTAGTGATATACCAGGTGCGTGCGTGCGTGCGTGTGCGCGCGCATGTGTGTGTATGTTTCGTAGATATGCCGAAAAGTAATTAATTAAGAAGTTAATTAGTGAAATTATGTCAACTGTTCATTTCGATTTTTGTGGAATTTCGATTTTTCTAGAATTTCGATTTTTTGTAGAAGTAATAGCCACCTCATCTAATAACTTAGCTCAGGGGTTAGATTTGTGCTATCTGCTATTGGCAATTTTTTAACTTTAGGTGCAGCTATACACGCTGTATACTGCTATTGCATCCAAAGTGGGCAAAAACAAAAACACAAGAGTGTCACTTGCAACTAGTGGAAATTATGAATATAATAACAATAATTATATTGTATATATATATATATATATATATATATATATATATATCTGTGTGTGTGTGTGTGTAATTAAAGCATCAAGACACACTAATCCTCCTTAATTGGTGGATAGGTGGGTAGACTGACATAATGGTCATCCATCACTGGTTTTGACACTTATGTAAAGGAACCTACATAGATACATAGGCTACTGTGGATTCAATTTTGTGGACGCGACTTTTTTCTACACACTCTGTCGACGCACGCACTTTTGGCCAGAAGCTCGCCATATACAGCTTCGCTGCAATAAAGCGCCGACGCTGAGCGGGACGATAGAGTACTGCACTCGGCACTCTCGCGTGAGAAAGAGAGTGATTGTGAAGAGGAAGAGGCCAAGCCGGACAAGCCAAGCAGGCCGAGACAAAGAAATGCGCGCAGTTCGAGAAAATGTGCGCGGTGGCGTTCGAAAAAAAATGCAATACCTACGACGAAGGAAGTATTCGTAATTTTATGGCACATGATTAACGAATAACGATAAAGAAAGGAGCAGCTAAGGGGTAACGCGGTGTTGAAATACCTCTGAGCGCATATTCCATAATGTATTGCTGCAAGCTCGTGAACACGGCTGCCTCGTTTCGCAAGAACCCTCGACGTCCCCCTCGAACCTGGAAAGCACGCTTGGTCAAGCCGCTCAGGTGACCAGAGGATGATTTAATTAACATTGCGTAATTATGCAGTATAGCGCTGTTCTTTACACTCGGCGAAGGCTACACGAACGCGCCAGCCCATATTGCAAGTACAGCATACCGTTTGTCGCGCAACGGTAAATGTTACTGCACGCGATTGAGAGGTACGTGTAAAGGGGCGCATTCAAAGGAGAGCATGCAGTCAGACTCCGCCGGTGCATTACATTACTGAAGTAGGGGCTGGACAACTTTCACCGAGGGCTGTCCAGAAAGCCATGGCGTGCACGAAGACAACGAAAACGCGATTACCGAGCGGCGAGGCCACTGACAGCCGTGGCCACTGCACTGTTGTTAACCTCTGTCGCATTATTTCTCGCTCAAACTTTTCCTTCACGCAACCCGACAGGTCTTTCACAGAGTCTAGCTTTTCTGAATACACTTTACTCAAATTAGGTGTAAACGTGGTCGTGTTAGTTGATATTCATTATGACGGCAGCGCAAACGGACGACGATGAGCACAAAAAGAGGTACACAGGACTGCACGACTACGTGCCATAAGTTGAAGGCGACAACAACTTCAACGACTGCGCTGCACGCTCGTACGCGTATAGGCGCCGGCAGCAGCGGCAGCAGTACACGTTCTCAGCCTTGTGTGCACCGCTGCATGCCTTGAAGAACTGCATTATATATATATTGCGTTTGTGTGCTTGCTTTCACAATCACAGAGGTTACTAAACATTATACACTATTAAGATTTGTGGTAATCTGCGCTGAAAGTATTCCAAGTGACGTCACACGTAAGGGGACCTATTGAGATTTCCCACTTGATTTCTCCCTCACCCGTTACACGCAAAACGAGCAGGGGCGGGAGAATGCGCGCGGAGAGCCGTCGCTTTAATCGGTAGGGATGCAAAACTTCGAAAACCGGTTATAAATTACACGGTTTTTCGGGGTAATTTAAAACTAACCTCTACCGTTCACAATGACCTCCCCTACTAAATAAGTTCGTCCGTGCACAACCGTGAAAATCGTTTGGAGAACTCGAAAGAGCGGTACGATTCAGTGGAACGACATCAGCACCTTTTGAGTTACTCTAAACAACTGTTCCTAGTTATTGATCGAGGGAAATAAATTTCACATAGTCTGTCACGGAAAGTAACATAAAAATATAGAGTAGCGCGATTTCTTCGCAGAATCTCTTATTGGCCGACTCAAGAAAATATGCGAACTTACCCACCAGAAGCTTAAAGCGTTTACAGTATATCGCACGCAACGAATGAAAGCGCATTCAGACGTTGTAATTTCAAAAAGTAATGTACCCTCTGATTCAATGATTCCCTGCAGGTGTTCGTGTACTTTAAAGCCACATTCTTTAAGTCAAAGTTTCACAACATTACCCTTAGAGTTTCTTGTAATACTGCCTAGAGTGAAATCAGGCACCGACGTCATGCGAGCTTAGACCAGTCTTATGAAATCTGCGACTCCATGATAGTGTTAGGATATGAGGAATTAAGGCTTTCTCGAAATTCAATCTCGATACTGAGTGTCTGTTGCCCCGTAAGTTTTGTACTTCTCGCACACAATGAAATACGCAAGCTTTCTCCTCTTTCCTCCATATGTGTATGTATATAAGTGTTTTTTATGATATATAAAGAAAATTAAGGAGAAAAGATTACAGCTGACCGCACTGCAACTGTCTAGATAATTCTGCTGGCATCTGAACGGTGGTCAGTAGCGGGGGTTAAAATGCGGGGAGAAAGGATAGAGTGAAAGAGGGACACAATATGCATATTATATATATATACATATGCAGTAAAAGCAGGGCCAGTCCACTATGTCAGAGTGTGTCCATATTATTGCAGGTAATGTCACTTCGTCGAAGCTGCTTCTGCCCCGTCCCTGCAGACTGCTACTGTGATACGCCGTATTCCTCGCATTCAATGCAACTGTACCCCTAATAGCGCGAGTGATTATCTTTTGAAAACAAATTATCATATAAGGATGTAGCAAACCACCATCTTACGCGCAATTCTAAAACAGATTGTGGCAGACAGAACAGAGACTCCCAGAGACATCCACAGAGTGCGCTGGCTCCTTGAAAATGACATCGATTTGAAGCCTCCACTTCTAGGCATTCCTGTGTACGCAACACAGCAGCGCCACTTTTCCCCCGCTAGGATAATTGCAAGAAAGTATGGTATTACCGCCATCCCGGCTTAACCCCGTCGCGAGACTCCAGCGATAAAGTACAAGTGTTTTAATTGATACGAACGGTAAAAAATTACAGGGCTAGCACGTCCTTTTCGCAAGTCCACAGGCACCTAGTTGTCCAATATTTATACTCGCAACCGCTCACTACATCGCGTCTCGCGACATTTCGTTACATTTTGCGACTACACGTGAGGAATCGGGCACAGCAAACTACCCCCGCAATATCCAATACAATTTCAAAAGCCAGGATGTTTACTGAATTCGGCGTACTTTTTGCAACCCGTACTTGTTAATCTCAGTTGTGCTCACACGTAAATTTTCTAATCTAGCATGCGTATGCACCTACAATGGCATGGAAATTGAGTCGCTGGTCGTGGCGCGACCGAATCGTTCAGGCACGGCCTTTACACCTCAGTTGTCTCACCATCAGAAAATGCGAATATGAGCGATGAACCAGTGTCTCCGCACGCGAGTCAAATATGCAAAATAACGGGGCGGCTGAGCGTCATAGCATTGATGTCAGGCGAATAAGGTACGTGAAGAGAATATCACCTCGTGCACTGTCGGAAAAAAAGAAAGAGAAAAGATGAGATAGCTATGGAGAAGGCTAAGAACAAAAACGACGCAAACCAGCGCCTGATATTCTAAAGAAAGCACCGATCTAGCAATAACCGAATGATAGAATGTGGGAGGGGAAGGATTTCGGGAGAGGCAGCGTCAGACAGCAAGGAACACGCTCGCGTAGCAGAGATCCCACCTCGAGACGTTGTGCAAACGGTCCACGTGCCGGTATGAAGACAGGTGAAGACGCCGGCAAAACCGCTCTGGCAAAAACTGCATGGGCACAAAAGACGCGAATCCCCTGCAGGGATTGCGGGTGACTAGGGAAGGAATAGGGAGGATGAGGGTGAGGGGGGGGGGTAAACTTCTCGAACGCAGAAACGGAGGCAAGCAGCAAGAAAAGGAAAAACCACTTCCCATAAGGGATTGGCACGTGAAGGCGACGAAGGAATATATGCGTATATTGATTCTGCAGCAGCAAAATAGAAAACTAAATATATGGGAGAGAAATAAGGTTGGCGAGAGAACCGGGCAACGACGCATGTGCTGAACGCCCTTACCCGAAGGGATAAGTTCGTGCAAGAGACGTCAAAATGCGCGGAGAAAAGCAAAAGAACGCGATGACATCGTCGAAGCCTTTGTGGATACTAAGGCTTTAACGGCAAACAGAGACCGATAAATGAAGCAAGAAACCCTGGCGCTAAAGAAACTGGAAGAGAGCAGGGGGTGAGGAGGTGCGCAGAAGGGTTGGGAAGGGAGAGGGTAACGAAGAGGGAGGGTGGGGGGAGGTTAAAAGAACGTTCCCGAGAGGAGGAGACCGCTAAAGGTAAGAAATCGCTAACACCGCCAGCCAGCACGCGGGCGCATCCGCTGCTAGTCAGGTCTCAGCGGGCTTTCGCGCATAATGGGAAGGACTCGGCGGTGGTGGAAGAGATATTGGCGAGCACCGCGATGGAATCCATGCACGCCGCACCTTGGCGAGAGATCCGGCGGCTTGTTTGCACATTGTTGGAGCCGCGCGGAGCATCTACGAGAAAGGAGGAGGAGTCGCGGCGATAACGCGGGCGCAAATATAAAGGAGATATTCGCTGGGGGTGCGAAGGGAAGCAGCAAACAGTACGGGGACAAAAGAGAAGAAAAAAAAAGTTAAGCAAGGTCGAGATGAGAGAGCGAGTCCGCGTTCGATAATAAGAGGAGGGGAAGTATATCGCGGTACCAACGAAAGGATGACCGCGGAGTTTAATAACGCATCCTGCTCCTCCACCTCACTACTGGCCTGCCTCACAGAAAGTCACCCTTCTGCACAAAAAATAAAAATAAAAAATAAGCACGATGCGTCCAGACGACCATGAACATAACAAGAGAGGAAAGGGACCTTTAGACTTGCTGCCCTTACACAATCGCGCCGAGTGATATATAGCCTTCTTTCTTTTTCCTGTTCTTCATCGCATAAACTAATCCAAAATACTTGTCGCTCGTACACGTAGGGAAAAAAATATTTGAAAGAAAAGCTGGTAGGGAGCAGGACAGTGAAAGATTACTACTCAGAAGCAAAAAATAAAAAAAAAGAGCGACAACGCTCTAAATGGCCAATAGGAGAACAGCTGTACCGGTGCAGAAAGCTGGATCATATACTTGAAGTGACTTTCGCCTTGATGAGAGCACCTACTCAAGAAAAAGAAAGTGGCTTTAAAGGCCAAACCCATCTTTTAAGGGCAATGAAGTTGGATACGTGCACGTAAGTGTACATATGTGGGAGATCGTGAGCGCATCCAGTCTACAGCGCCGGTGGAATGGGGACATAAAGCGACATCCGCCAAACTCAAAGGAAGAAGATAAGGCCAAACCCCCTCGTAGGTAAAGGCCAAATTTAACTGGCTACTACTACGATGAGACCAAGGGGCCCACTATATTTTTTCTCACTTGGAGCAGATTTTGGTTTCGCACAAACAACGCTATAACTAACGCGTCTACCACGGCGAAGTATTCTAAATTCTGCCACACGTCTTCATCCTTTATAAATTGCAATCGGACTTTTTTTTTTCAATATTGCAGCCGGTGAGACAGTGTATACTGAAGCAGCGCGGTTAGACGAGGACAGAAAACGCACACAACACAACTAGCGATTCCATGTTCTGTGCTCATCCTGTTCTTTGGTACTGCGCAGTCATAGTGACTGACTCTGATCATTTGTCTGCGGCTCTCTGTCTCTGTCTCCCTACTTTCTTCTTAGCTTTCTACTCCCCCTTATGTTACATCGGGTAGCAAACCGGATTTTTCGTTCTAGTTAACCTGCCTGCATTTCTCCTTTCCTTCGTCTCTCTCTTCTCTCTCTCGTCTCATGGGAATACACCTTCAGCATGAACCAACTCGCATGTTCGCATCACGTCATGTTTGTATACTCGCATGTTTGTATCAAATCATGTTCGTAAAACGGGAGCAACAGAGGTGCTTGGCGGCTAGGGGGAGAAGAGGGAAGCGTCAAATGGCCGGGGTACATAGCTGTTACTTGCCTGCCAGTCGAAGCTCTCTAAACCAATTATTTGCAACGACCGTCAACCCTACGCAGGCGAGTGGTGCAGCCCACTTCCAGTGCCATCGCGGACAGGCCTGAAGCAACGCGCTCGATGAACATTTTCCGTTCACCTCGTGCCTCGTGGAAACAAATGTCCCAAGCTCTTTAATGTAAACAATAGTTAAAATTTACGAGAGTGACAACCGAAGTGTCCTTAAGTCTTGATAGGTACATCGTGACAGACCTAGTTAGAAAACGCCTCATGTGTTTAAGATACAAACAGTGCGAGACCTGCACTGTTTAGTAAAAGTGGCCAATCTGAACCACAAGCAAAGAGAAAGAAAGCACAAAGGAGCCGAAGAGACATGTGCAGGAAATATTGTGCTTACTTGGACCGCGACAAAAAGTTTACGTAGAATCCCCTCAGTGAGTTATCTGAATGATGCGTAAGCATTTCGTAGTAACGACGTGGTGTTGAGTGCTCACACTCAACACCGCTGGTAATCCTAGCACTGCTCAGCGGCTGCGGTCGTCTTGGCGCCATTACGGTAAATGCGACAGCGCTGCGACGACACGAACTGCTTCGGAAGGCGGCGCAACGTGAACTGATGAGAGAGAGATTAAAAGAAGGAAATTATGAGGCAAGCAGACTACTGCAAGCGGCGGCGCCAGGTGCGCCGATGACGGTCCGATCCGAGGCCACGGCTGCTCCACAGTTCTGACTTACTAAAGGCGTGCCTAGTGCGTGCCTGATTGCACACCGTCACGTGGTCACAGAGACGCGCTCGTGCCACTGCTCGGTATTCGTCGTCGTCTTCTTCCACAGCTGGCGAAAAGATTGCTGCTGGTTCTATCTTGAAAACGATCCTCTCACGCGAAGTACGGACGGACTCTCGGACAGTTTTCTCGTTGGGCAACCATAGAAATGCTTACGCATTTAAAAGCAGCGGAATTGAGACTTGGCTGCAAGACGATCTTACACGGACTCTTATTTAAACCTTCGTCGCTGAGTCAGCGGAGCCAGCGATGATGCAAGCTCCATTTCGTTACAAACGGTGTGACGAATTTGTTGGGAAGCTTAGCAAGAAAGAAAAAAAAAGAAACTTACTGGTTAAGAATTCAGCAGTTTCTTTCCTTCCTTTTTTGATGAACGCTTGCGAAAGCTTTCACGACACGTCTACCTACATTTCTCATATCGCATAAGCAATTGAGAAGAAACTCGCGCCCTCTAGGTGTGGAAACCAGCTCGGTCAATACTGAAACAGAAGCACCACGCCGGTTCAGCGTTCTGTGAAATACCAGCGCGCGCTCGCCTCCCGCTTCGCCTGAAATTCAGCAAGGGCAGAATGATTTCAGACACTAGAAGTAACGGCGGCCAGTCGCACAAATGGCCAGGACGCGCAAACGGCCCAAATGGTGCCAACGGTGGAGGTGACGCCTGAAGAACGCCTACGGTTAGCCGTGTCGCAATGGGCAGCGATACGTTAGCACACGCGTTCCTTCTTTTACCCAGCGTTTTACTTTTATAAATGTAGACGCTGTACAACCACACGCCCGCGGCGAAAAGAAACTTATCCAACCGAACTAGAAAGTACCCCCCCCCCTCCTCTTTTTTTTTTTTTTTTTTTTTTTTTTGTCCTGAGGAGATAAGAAGAAATAGGGATGATCATCGCAAACACCTTGGAGCTGGAAAGAAAGGTACATGCTGCAAAGTGACAGCAACGTTTGCTTTAGATGGGGAAAAAGAATTTACTCGGGAAGCAAGCGCAAGAAGTGGACAATGAGTGGCGCGTTTAGCGTTATCGGATTGCTTTAATAAGAAACGCAGAATACTGCCCTTCAGTGTATGAGCCTGTATATAAGAAACTTTATAGGGAGCTCTGAGCTTGAACTGGTAGTAGCGTATCCACCCCAGTACAAGACGCAAACGATCCCAAATCGGCTCGGAATTATCGCCTGGCCAGCAATGTTGCGTCCACGAAGACCAAACGATCAAGTTGTAATAGGCGCGCAGTACACTACTCGGTGAAAAAATAAAGGAAAAATGTCGCAGTTTTACCCGAAAGGCGAAGCATCAATTGCGATAGCAAATTAGTAGAGAGCTATACGGAATAAGGAAAGTCGTTTTATCAGCTGTATAAACTTGGACATGCAGCAGCACCAGCAACGTGCAGAACTGTTGTCGACGCCGTCGGCGTTCTGCCCGCGTTCGCACCGACCGCGCGCGGCGTTGGTGACTGTTACCGGTGCCTCTGGAGGCGTATCGCAGGTTTTCGACGAGATCAGTACGGGACACTCGTCGAGACGCGTCGGAAGTCTTTACCACCTTCTCACCTCCCAGCGTTTTTGTATAAATACGCATTTGGTGCCGCAGCTAAACGTCGCCTCCCCTGCCTCCCTCCCGTCCCCCCACGGCCTTTCGCGCGACGGAATAGGTCGCGCTTGCCCTCTATATATGGTGATTGTAAAGGAGGAAAGATACGCTTAATTCTGCAGCCCTTCAGGGAGCACGGCGCAGAACGCGCGTTTGCTCTCCGCCGTGCGTTCGCTCCCCGTGAAAGCGCGCGTCCCTCGCGAGCTTTCACTCGTACATACAGCATACGGCGCGCGGCGACGATTTCATCGCCGTTGACGTCATACGGAACCTCACGGTGACGGCGAAGCCGACGGCAGAAATCCGCTTTGAGTGTCCATATAATTGCTATCGCAATAATAAAAGAATGAATGAAACACAAAGGAAGCACGACATGCGAAGGAAGCTGAAAGAGAAAGTACTGGCGTGCTTCATAAATGAACAGCAGAAGTGCCAAAAAGAAACAGCACCAAAAAGTTTGTTGGTGAGTCAACGCATAACAGCCAGTTCGATTACTTCGTAACTATAGCGCTGTTAAGGTCTGTTCACGTGTTGTTGTCGCTCCTACAGAACCAGCAGATGGTGGAAACTACGTACGCTTGAGCACCGCCCTGGAAGTAGCTCAGGGGGTTTGCAGGTGTCGCGTCTGAATTCATAAGTGACTGAACTTGCAAGGAGTTATTTATGTTTACTTCTTTTCGCTTTCTTGAGCCCAATAGAGTTTTCAACAATCTTGCGAGAGCAGCTGCCTCAATTTCAACTCTCTCAGCGTGTTTCACATCACGATTAAGGGTTGAAGGAGAGAAACATTGCCAACCACGAAGGCCGTAAATATATCGACCGGGGCGGACACCTCAACTACACAGCAAAAGCAGGGAACCCATCTGAAGTGAGTATACTCCCGCGTGGTCTTCCGACAACCGAGTGGCATTACTGCTTAGCATCGGTGATCTTACAACAAACGTATTCAGCACAATACGGCCGTCGGCCCGAATTTACTCGCAGTAAATATAACGTTGCAGAAACTAGCTCAGAATGACGGTGTTTTATACATCGAGTATTTTACATCACTAAGAAAGAACAAGAAAACATATGCGATCGAATGAAAGGAGCAATTTTCTGCTCCGGGACAGGTGTGCGCGAAGGAAAACTGAATACTGTGGCGCTGATTGGCCGCACAGGATTTCGAAACTATGGCGTTGGTTCCCCAAACACAAAGGCGAAAGGCCGTCCGTATGGCAGCAATGAAAGCTGATTCACCAGAGTTCTAAACAAGCAGATGAACATGATAGACGCGAAATAAATTCAGAAAGATAAATCTCGGACTGAAGCATTGCAATGTAAGCCTGTTGTAATACGACGTGCAGGTCTTGATATTTCAAATGAAGATCGATAAGTTTACTAAAAAATGTCACAGTTTCGCCCTAAGGGCGAAGCAATGAATGCGATAGCAACACAGCAATGTCATACGATGTAAGGTGAGCGGCTTGGGTAGCAATATAAATTGTAGTAAACATGAGCTGATTAAGTAAGCAGGTGTGCTGCGGCGTAAGTAGAACGACATGAAGAGAGACTCGATGACCACGAGAAGGCGCGTGTGAAACGGTGGTGTTGATGAGAAGCGCTTCCCGTGGGCAGCGCGTGCGAAGGGACACACCTGTAGCGCTGCACTGCCGATCCGGGCAGCATTACATGTGTGGCGTGCGTTGGAAAATGTGGCCCGACTATTACTAACTGAATGAACAAACGTGGTGTGAGCGCGCACAAACAAACATGAATAGATCACACTGAATGACTGCAGACAACGACTGTCAAAACGCTGGCAGCAAGCCCATACGCTGCAGCGGGCGAAGGTACGTGCGGTCTATCGCTTCAACAAAAACTGAGCGGCGAATGCACAGTGCATAAAGGTCAGAGCCGTGTGGAGATAAGAGACGGTGCGGTCGAGCGACGAGCGCGGTTGTTGGCACAGTAGAAGTGCGCCTCCCCCCCGCTCCCTCCGGCGCTGGCTTCCCGCCTCCTTGCTTGCCCGTGGGAGAGATAAGAGACTGTGCGGACGAGCGACGAGCGCGGTTGTTGGCACAGAAGTGCGCCCCCCCCCCCCCCCCCTTGCTCCCTCCGGCGCTGGCTTTCCGCTTCCTTGCTTGCGCGTGGGAGATTGAGTGCGTTCGCTCTCTGTGATAGCGCGCGTCCCCGCACGCTTCCGCTGGGGCATCCAGCGCGCGGCGAAGATTTTATCTATACGGAACCTCACGGCGACGGCGACGACGACGGCAGAAATCCGGTTGAAGTGTCCATATAATTGCTATCGCAATAAAACGAATGTGAGAAGAAAAAGAACACTGATGCACGGTAATAGCGTCCGCTTCATCATATGCTTCGACGGAACGCCCCGACATATCCGTATATGCACAGTCCAAATAGTAACAAATGAAAGAAGCCGCAAAAATTATATTATTTTCTTGAGGGTTGTAACGTGAGAGTCAAGATGTCATGACGTCCAGAAGGACTGAATGTTATCGTTCTTATGATGCTCCATCATTCCACGCATACCACTTAGCTGATGGCTATTTTTGTTCTTCCGTACTAATTTGCTTAATGTCCTTGTTACTACAATTTATTTACCTATAGTTTGACTCTCCTTTCCTTTCCTTTCGAGAATTATCTCTCATAATCATCCTCATAATCATTAAGGATATACCATCACCACCATCCGGAACTAGCGATACATAGACTTCGTGACTACAAGTATTTACTCGTGACCATGACTGTATGCGACTCTTTAAATCTTCACCAGAGTGTACGTGACATTGCCTCAACTTTATCACGCTCAACAGTTTGATGTTATGAGCAGCGGACGAACAAGCGAAGCCTCTGGAGCAAGCGTTTTAGACCAGAGGACATGCGTTCGTCAGGGCCAAGTCACTTTGACGAAAAGTTGGCTCCAAGTGTATGCCTTGCTCGTCCTCTGTTCCATTACTACATCTCGTTTCCATCCAATCTCCAGATGAGGTGGCGGTCCACCGGGGCCGAGCAACGCGGGCATGCTTGAAGGATTCAGTTGTGGTCCCTTCTCCAGGTTGCGAGGACCACCGGAGTAACCACGCACCCACTCAGCTGGACCTGGCCGGGAATGCGGACGGATTGCGATCGTCGTCTTTCTCAGGCGTGCAGCGGACAAGATTGCCACCACACGTCAAATAAGCGCCATTGTCCGCACAGTGCAATCACGCCTTAGCTAACGCCAGACTTCTTAATAAGCGCAAATAGACTCAAGGAGCGCATTTTCTTTTTTTTTTTCTTTCTTTCTTTCTTAACAGGATTAGCATTCTTGAGATAGTTCCCGCATTTTCCGCGGGCTAGCTATCTTTGTCTCTAACCGTTTTCCTGCCAATTTGGGTCCCTGAGTAGTCCATGGTCTAATGGATAACGCATCGGACTGCGGTGCTGAGGAAATAGGATTCGAAACCAGCCGCCGTCCCAACTTCGGCCGTTGGGTATGTGACATTGGCTATGTGTCACTCTTAAATGAACCGTTTTCACGACAACTTCGGCCACTGCGCATGTGCAAGTCCAGCTGGGAACCAAATTAAGTTTTACAACAAGCAACAACAACACGAGAGGGGAGCTCGGCTGCATACCTTATGCATGACGCGTTTCAGCGTTGGCCGAAGTGTGTCGGTTCATTGCTTCAATGTTAATTGCGCTAACGTCGCCGTTCATCGTGAGATGAGTTTTGTCGCACCTTATTTTTTTTTAATTTCAGCTTTAGCTTGTCTATCTTCTGCTTTCTAACAAACAGCGGTCGCTAGCTCAGCGCGTCATCTCTATTATATCGACGTGAAAAAGAAAAAAAAGTCACGCAAGTGCAGCAATGTTTGCAGCAAAGACTTCAAGATACTCGCAATACACTTGTCAAGCGCTGCTATACGAAGCGCAGTGCATGAAGGGGCTTGTGGAACCATCCATTTCAGCTCTATCTCGGCCACTTGCGCGCACCCGAGGGATGCAAACCCATCTGCCTCTAGTGAAGATTTAACGAACAATATTTCCTTCTTTCCGGATATACGAAGTACTTTTTTTTTTCGTTTTAATCAAGCGGCCACGGACAGGGGGCGGCCTTACCGGTGCTCTCTCGCCGGCGCTAACAAGCGCGGCGCTCAGCGAAGAAACCGCCCCACGGGCCCGACTGACGACGGCGGATATAAATGGCTCCAGTCGAGCGCGCGCTCTAACCGCTCGCAGATTCTGTGAAACGTGCGGTTAAAAGGGCGCAACGGAAAACCGCAGACAGTGCGGAAAGATTGCTTTGTGGCGGCGGCCCGCGCTGCCGCACCTTCGTCCTCTCTCCTCTCTCGTCCTTTCAGCCAGATGTTCGCGTCAGCTATGTGGTACTTTGTTTGAAGGAAACGTCTTTTTGTTCTTTTTGCTTGGCTGATAATGAATAGAATATATAACAGATTTATCGATTCAGTGCTGAAACGGTATAGGGATAATATTCGAGGAGACTCTCGAAGTAACGCTTCACTGAACTAAAGGCAGACAGCATTTCTGGCACCGTTAGTTACGAAAGCTCTTTCCCTCAAATAAACAGTCTTAATACCGTGTTTCACGTGGGGCGAATATCCTGCGATTCGGCAGATCACTCATGCAGCGGGTACGAAAAACGCGTCGGGAAGCGCAGTGTTGGTTGCGTCACAGTATATCTTCGTATATCGCGACATGAATTATTCATTCTGCTGTACCTCGTACGTAATGAAACAATCAAAATCAGCGAATTCTAGTCTACGATACTTAAATATTCCATACTGCTAATCTCTATTGAGTAGTGCAAGGGCAGATAAAGTTTTACTTGTAGTAAAGGAAGGGGAGGGGGTATTTATAGCGAGCAGGGATTGATGCTGGTGATGATGAACACGCCGACGACGATCATAATGGTGATGATGATGACGGATAATCATTCATTGTGAAAACTGACCGACATTCGAGCAGAGACGCCAGCCTCGCTAGTGTCGCACAATACACAGTGTAGCGCAAATATCGCACATTTGGCATAATAGGTTCATAGCACTAAGGTGTCTTCTGTTTAGGATGGGCTTAAAGCGCGGGCAGGGGCATTAGCATCGTACTTGTTTACAGCACTCCGGTACGCGTACAACGTAAGCGCGATCACTGTGGTGTCTAGTCAGAGGTTACGCGCTTATGCTGTGATTTGGCGTGAAGTGTTCACGTGAGCTTGTTTCGGAGACCCGTCAAATTCGCCCCGCTCTACGCTCCTTTAAACGGACTTCAAACATACCACTTCTTACGTCCCCCTCTGCTCGAAGCCCACTTCGTCGGGAAATGCCTAACTGGAGGAAACCCGCTCCTAACGCATACTTCTGTTCATTCGGCGCTTCGATCGCGCCGCTAGCTTGATCTAAACCGTGCACAAAATTTTGTGCATTAACGGTGGGCATGCTACAGGGAACGTTGAGAAAGAAAGGGGTGATTTGGATAGATGCGCACAAATAAACGAACGATTATAATATATAAGGAAGGATCAATATGAGAATAAAATTTACAAAAGAGTAAAATTGCGTTGGAGCACATACGGTAGGCATTATCAAGTGATGACTAGCAGCTTGCCACTATCCTTGACAAGAAAAACGTACAGTCATTGCATTCTAGCGGTACTAACATAGGGGGCACAAACATGGAAGTTAACCGAGCTTGCGAAGTCAAGGACCGCGAAAACAAGAGATGAAACGAAAAATTATAAGCGTAACGTAAAGAGATAGGAAGACGGTAACGAGTATTAGATAGCAAAAAGGGATAGCTGAAATTCTCGTTGACATTAAGAGAAAGAAATGGAGCAAGACAGGCCATGTAATGCATATAGATGGATAACCGGTGGACCATTAGAGTTACAGAATGGATACCAAGAGAATGGAAGCGCAGTCGAGGACGGCGGAAATTAGGTGGGGTGGTGAAGTTCGGAAATTTGCAGCTGCAAGATGGCGTCAGTTTGCACAATGCAGGTGTAATTGGAAAGAGAGAAAGAAACAGGTGCAATTGGAGATCACTGGGAGAGGCCTCGATCCGTCCTGCCAGTTGACATAAAGATGATGATGATGATGATGATGATGATAGTAAGCCAAGATTTCTTTGTGAAATTGTCTGTTGGCAAACATTCTTTAAGAGAAGCTTTGTGAGAGCTCTGCAACGAACTACAGTAGGTTCCCAATAAGTGTCAACTCGGCAACGCAGCACATAGCAAGGTTCTGCGACGGATTCGGCTCTTCCTCCGGGGACTTCGGCTTGTACGGAGGCATACTGTGCGCGTAAACGCTTCTTGTATGCAAAAGGTTGGGGGCGCGCGCGTCGGGACACCCTAATGGACGTGCCGTCGTGATTCCGTAGGGTCCCGGAATCAGTTTATAGTGCACACTTCGCTTGAAGGCGCTCGTAAGCCCCGAGTCGTAAATCTCTGAGGTCATGGAGTTGCCTGATACTTAACCACACGCTCCGCTCCGTGGAACTCGTAAACCACAAGCGTAGCACATTTTGTTCATTTAACAGTGCTTTCCAGGCTTAATTACAATCGCGAAAGAAGGGCTTTTACGAGGTCAGTCTCAAACGCTCATGCAGTGAGTCAGCAAAAAAGTGGGAGAAGGTGTAACTGCGCCACAGCGCTCTTTCCACTCAAAAGTACCCGACTGACCTCTAGTACAAGCCTTATGGCAAGGCAGAATTTTGTGCAACCCATTTTTAGTCCTTGCCGAAATCAACGAACAGGCGGAACGAAGGATCAATATACGACTTCTTGTGAAATTGGGCAAGAATGCTGTATAAACTCATCGAATGTTGCAAAAGACCTAAGTAAAGGATGCCCTAAAGAGAATAACTGTGTCCGTGTGTGTATAGCATTTCCGGGAAGGTCATGAAGACCCCAAGAATAAGGACGGACTTCATGTGAGAATGAAAACATCGATGGTGTGCACCACCGTATGACTGTTTGAATAATAGCATAAGCACTTGGTTAGAAAAAGTCGTCCGTCAGATTTTGGCTGAAATATTGGAATTGAAAAATGTTTGCGCCAAAATGGTTCCAAGACTGCTGACTCCTGAGCAAAAGTTGCGACAAAAAGAATGCTGCACTGATAGGAAAGCTTCAGACAACCACGACGAATTCTTGTAAAGGGTTTTCATCTGCGACAGAATTTGGATTTACGAAAACGACATCGAACTGAAGTCACAGAGCTAGGAGGTGGCCTAAGGCGAAAAAAAGCGCGCAAGAATAAGGCAATAATCAAAGTCATGTTTATCGTGTTTTTTTGTTTTTTTTTTGCTATAGAATTGTGCACCATACATTTTTACCTGAAGGGCCAGACTTGTCGCAACTCGACTTTTCTGTCTTGACAATACGATTCAGTTGTGGAGTAGTGGTACACAGCGCCTGTATCACATCCGTGTGGTGCTTGTTTTAAACCCATTTAGCGACGGGATTTTTTTTTTGCCCATACTTATTTACGTAGCCGAGAGCGTTATTTCAGGGACAGCCGTGATTCGAGCTCATAACTGCTTATTGCAGCAAGAATGAAGGGTGGATGTACAGTATGACACTTGTAACTGCCCTATCATGTGAGGGCACCTCAACAGCATCACGCAGGATATATAGGAGGAATAAAATGACGAGAATATCGGAGAGAGAAGGGAAGCCGGGAAGAGAGAGAGAACATCTTTGAGGCGCGGGCAGTGATTGCGTCGCGGCCGCTAGCCGGCCAGCCACCGCCATTGTTCGTTTCGCTTGCCGCGCGCCAACGGACACCTGCGCCGAAACGGAGCTCAGCTGCCGAAGAAGAGGGCAGTGAGCTCGTCTTAAAGCCTGTGCCCCCGGCGTCAGCGTCGTCCGGTGCTATAGCTGACCCTCCGTGGACGGGAGGCAAAGCATCGCCGCACAAAACATACCACCTTTGTATTACCTCTGTTGAAGAAGGTGCGTTCTATTCTTGTTTCGTTCTTTTCTTTTTTTTTTACTTTAGGTGCACTACAGTTTCGTCATACCGACTTTTTCTCTTCTTTTAGCTTAATTGAAAAGAATTTTCACGATTTCCCTAAGCTATCGATAAAGCAGAGTGCGCTATATGCTTGTAAGTTGAGTCACAAGCTTCGATTAATTGTGCTAATACATTCCCATAATAACACACTAGTCAATTATGCTACCTGCCACAGGTGATTTTTTTTTTAAATTCCGTAAAGCTTAGTTTTGAGCACCCGGTATATTTACCGGAAATACTGCCCCCAATGTCACCGGATATTTGCGCCCAAATTGCGCCCAAATGCCCGCGAATACACGCAAAATTCCCGCGCAACTGGCCGCTCGAGGCACTTTGCGTGTATTCGCAGGCTTTTTTTACGCTCGGAAAAAACACTTTTATGTAGCACGCATTGAGCAATAAGCTGTATCGGGACTTTCTCATGTTGCTGTACAATATTCTCACTGACACTCTTCATCTAATTATAATATTTGAGAAGTTGATTAGTTCATTATGCCTAATTATGTAATTAGTCGGAATGCAAAAAATAAACTTTGTATCTCCAAGCGACGGCAGACAACATTACCTCGGTTTTGTCCAGCTACGTGGCATTTGCCTATTTTTAAATCTTGGTCCATGATAGTTGGAACACCCAACTATCATGCTAGTTCGGTTCAAGTTACCTGAAGCACCCGGTATATACAGTACAAAACTAAACGCGACAAAAATTTGGTATAGTCTGAGCAGTGCGGTTACGCTCCAGAACGGCAGACTCCCTTCCAACAAGACAATCACCCGGCTGTTCTTGAGTGATCGTGCACTAGTACAATGAAATCACTTCAAATCATAGGTTAGCACTAAGAAATTTTCCTCCTCCTCACCAAAACCTCAAAAAAGCACAGGCCGTCACTTACAGACAGTTATAGACTAGGACATACATCACACCAACAACACTAAGCAGGATCAATCCTGACCTTCCTACTGAATGCCCACACTGCGGCCACGAATACAACACATGCTCTGGCTGTGCCCTGCCAACGCGGGCACGGACTTTCCTGACCAGTCCTCCTGGGACTCAGCGCTCAGAAGCACAGAGCTCATCGCTCAGCTCAAGGCTGTCCAGAGGGCCCGGGCCGTCGCCGAAGGACTCTGTCTACCTGTCCCTACCTGGGTGGAGCCACCGGACTGATTGGCGGAGCCTCCGGCCCGCTTTAATTCATTCTCCTCAGGACCTCAATAAAGTTCGTACTCACTCAATTCTTACCCACTGCATCTGGTTTGCACTCTTCCTTTTTCGGTCACGTCAGTGGCACTCATTAATATGTCAGTCTGCGCGTTAAGCCATATGCAGTGCACTGTTTAGTCAGTATTCGTCCTAATTATTTATTGTAAAATATATTTAGCAGGAGAATCAGTTGGAGAGGTTGGAAGCACGTGCCTCCTGCTACGTACTGCGTCTCACTTATATTTGAACGCAGAAGCAGTTGCTACTGCGCTCATATATATTTCATCAATCAAAGCGCCTAAGCGTTTTTAGTGATGAAAATTACTCATAAAATACTTATTAGCATAGAAAAAATGCGGACAGCTTGCACTAGCGGTGCAAGGCTGCAGTAAACAGCGGAGCTGGTGATCGACCTAGCTTCTTCCAGGTTTTCCTAGGCTTGGCTAAGTTTTGCTAGGAAATGCTAAGTGCTGATAGGCACGGTATTCCGAATCTGCTCGCCGCCAATATGTGCAGATTCTCGCTTGGCCGCGCGACGCGCTTCAAGATGAGCGCCTTCTTCCGGTGTCCGGATCTTCTTTGGTCGTCCCATGTCAAGGGTACATGTACTCGCCACAGAGTCAACGAGAGTTCTGCCGCCGTCGCGGCGGCTCCGAGCTTTATCTTCCCGGTGACGTCCCGGCCAAGCTGCCCCTTCACACCTGCCGGGGCGTGGCTGGTCGAAACCTGCCGATCCGACGGCAGAGGCGCCTGCTGCAGTCACGGACACCGCGCGCGTTCGGCGCGAACGCGGGGAAACGGGGAAACGCGAACGGCGTCGGCGGCAGCTCTGCGCGTTGCCTCGTTGGTGCTGCTACAATTTATTTCTATCTTCCTCTCTTCCAGGTAAGGGCAGGAAAGCATGCGCGCGCCAGCATGTGCGCGCCGCGCGCATAATCTCCTTCCCTTTCCTTAACGTCCCATGTCAAGGCAACAAGTGCACGGCACGAAGAGGAGGCGCAGCACACACCGTTCCGCGAGGTGGTTGCTAGGCAACGCGTGGTGACGTCATCGCCAGGAGAATTTTTTGTTCGCACTACGCGGCGCAACCAAGAGCCTAAACAGCTCTGCTGCTAAATTGGAAAAAAAAAGAAGAAGAAGAAGAATCAGTGTGATGACGTGATGCCACACTAAAGCACGAAGTTCAAAAATAATACTTATCAAATCAAGTTCGAACGCATGCACACTTAGTACAAGGTTTAAATAAATTTTGTAAAATAAAAAAATTTAAATAATCGAATAAATATAAAACTTAAAGAATGCAGTTCAGACGCATCTACACTATCGATACTATAAAGCAACGTTGGACAACCAAAAATACTGCACAGCACACCACAATGCCCTCTTTAAAATGCCTGGAGAAAAATGCGGTCTAAGAATAGTCCATGAAGAAAGCGCAGGACTCCTCATTGTTTTAAACTTGACACACAGTTCCGTCTCGTCCTTGCTTGACAAGTTAACAGAACACGTCAGATGTCCTCATCTGGTACAGCACAAGCACGTGATGGTGATTCAGCGCGTCCAATTTTATGTATGAATCAAAATTAAACCATGTTTGCCGCAATCGATACAGAACAAATGGTAAATGCGTGAGTCAGAGGAATATCACTCCAGCACATCGCTGCACTGCAGAACAGGAGAAATATGCGTTTATATTTATCGACAAATTATTCGCCGAAGTTCTTATGGGGATGCAAGCACAGCCGTTGCCAGCGCGACCGGCATTAAGAGCCGAGAGTAATTAGAACGTGCGAAGATCCGAGGGGACGTGCTTGCGAATGCGTGGATGCGAAGGTAAACTAACGACGAACACGAGGACAGCTGACGTCAGAGGACGCCAGCCGCACGCGCCACCTGTGATCAAGCGCCGTGGCAGAGCCGGGCAGAGCCAGCCGTGGTTCTCCGCGTTGGTGGGGTCCAAACCCTTTACCGCCGGAGGCGACGCAGTGTGCCGAACGCCGCGCTTGATTGGGACGAACGGGCCGCGCTGTGGGCCTCGATTAAGCGCAAGCCACCACGGGCATCCTTTCTCATTCCGTGGCCACAACGGCTTCCCCCCACCGTGCAGCAGCTACCGTTATTAGTGCACGCGAGCTCCATATAGGCTCACCTTTGCTTGGCGCAATATGCCGGCCCGCTTCGTTCTTGGAAGTTGAGGCACGGGCTTTGAGATTCTCGCGAGATCGTTTCCTTTAATACCTTCTATTAGTCACTTATAGTTCTGCGCATGTACAGGCACGGTCGAAAGTTTATGGGATGCGACATCCAAGAAAAGGCCAAATATTTCCCGTGTATGGGCACGCAGCGCCTGGATTTCAAGCGAGCGGCATGTGCTAGCGTACGCGACCAACACAGCGTTGTCCTGTTTTAACGGCTGCAAGCTAACAGTGGATTGACATTCTACTTTTTCGCAGAACCAGGATCCCGTAAACTGTTGACTCTGTGCAGTTACATGCAGCACTGTGCTCAACGACTGAAACGCGATTGTCGGAGTTCATGGCTGCAAGAGCTTCTTGCGCCACCGGTGTTGGGACGCTGGAGACACTGGGGTGCTTGCGACACCTATAGCTGATGCATTGCGGTATGCGATGAAATCGAGAGCCTTTGTGACGCATTGTGACTGCATTTAGTCTCTCAGCGATCACGCAGCGCTCATGGTGGCGCAAAAACTGCCGGCCGCCATGCGGTCCGCTTTTCACGTTTCAATCGCCGAGCACTGTACACGTGGCGGCCATGGGTGAAGAGGCCATTACTCTGCCTTTCTATGCAGTTGCAGCGCATTAGCAGACGACGTTGTGGTTATGCGTGGTTCAAATGAAGTTGACCGTGAAATCGAGGCTGTTGAGCCAATTCGACGATGATAACTGAAGGACGGTTTTTCTAGTTTCACTTAGGCGCATTGAGGCAAGGAGATACACATGACGAGCAAGGATAATTGGTAAAAAGGTTGCAGTATACCACAACAGAAAGTGAGAGAGGCATAAAGGAGAGATGCCTCGACCTGCACCACTACTGTATCGCAGGTAGTATACCGCAACAATGAAACCGGGCGATAATGATTCGAAACAAAGGGAAGAGAAACATTATTCACCGTCGTCAGCAGCAGCGGTGGTGGCGGCACTAGCCTGTCTAAATCCATCCCGGCGATTTCAAATTTAATAGTTTTAGATTGGGGTCACCAGCCTCAATTCTAGATGTCAATTTATTTGAATCAGAATCAAATTTTATTACTATATCCGAAGTTATTAAAAATGCAATATGCAGGAGGATGTCCCGGAATCGAAGACTGAATTGGGACCTCCTGTACATTGTATACACGAAAAGAAAAGTAAACTTAGTTATAGCAACGACAGTAAAATATACAAAACTACAAAAAAAAATGTTATGGTAGAGTGGATTGGTTCAAAAGGAACTTTTTGAATTCTGTAATAAATGAGTTTAGTGTCATTAACTTTAAAACAAATGGTAGCGAGTTCCATAATAAAAAAGCGCTGAAATGAACAGCTAGCTTGCCGTAGTTAGTTCGGACTTTGCGTAAGCTAAGAGTTTTGTTAAAAGCAAATCTTGTGCTGTTTGTGCTGTCTAGTGAAGAAGACGGAATGAAAGAAAAGGGAAATCGATTGTCGATATGCTTACGTAACCAGATACCTAGATTATGTTTAATTATGTCGGACACTGTAAGGATATTTTTGGCTTTTAATAATTGTTTGGCGTTGGTGTATTATTTTGATTGCTCTATTGTGGACGATTTGTAGCGGCGCAAGATGAGTACTGCATGTATTACCCCATGTAACTATACAGTAGTAGTTGATATGTGAATCAATGAATGCATAATACAATACTAAGAGAATAGAAATAACCGAAATAACCACAACAGCTCCTGTGATAGTGCGGCAGGAATGTAAAAAGAAAAGTAATGGGCAAAGAGGGTAAGACTGCCCATGAATCTGGAAGCAGCGAACACTCCTAAATATCCGATAAGAAGCTATACCGAATCACCTGCTATAAAGGCTTACAGAACCAAGAACATAAATTTTCGGTGCTGCGGCCAGCCTGCGTCAATGCCCACCTGTCTCCATCAAGCCACCCATGATCTGAAGAGGGGAGAAAACAGGGTTCGTCAGCATTCCATGTGTGTCCGAGCCCAAGGAGCAAATAGTCGATACTGTGAGATTCCATCCGTAGCATCTCGGGCTCTCAGCGAGCGACGGTTCGAGCGTAAGAACCAACTAAGGCCGTCGACAGAGTACACTGAAAGGCGAGAGATGCCTATCATCTAAAGAAAAAAATGAACAGTAATTGCATTGGGTGCAGCTGTTGCAGTGCTCGTCATTGCGTGCGAGTATGTTATGTGCTCATACGATGGACTGGGTATAACGTTCCAAAGGAAAAGCGGGGCTATGAGAAATGCCGTATTGAAGGGCTCCGTATATCTGACATCCGGGGGTTTCTTTAACGTTCAACTAAACCTAACCACACGATCATTGTTGCATTTCATCCCCATCGAAACGGGGGTGAAATCCATTTCGGCCGATCGGCCGTTCGCCACAGCGCCCCCGCGGTTGGGTTATTTGCTCATTTCTTCGTGTCATTTCAGCGCATTCATTAGACAATCAAATGTTGTGGAAAAGCCGGCGACGAAAGTTGGCAACATTTTCAATATCATCAAATAAATTAAATTAAATTAAATGAAACTGTCGAAAGAACGCTCGAGAGACCGATCGTCGATGCCGCCGGTCCACAATTGGAGAAGGATAGGGCATGCATGCCATGTTAGGTCACCGATGTGGACACGAGCACCGGACGTGCGTCATCAAACACAGGGGCGGAAGGATGCGAAAGAAAGGGCGTGACAGAGTCGCGAGAGCAGGGCGCACGGCTACACATTCGGCCGAGCCAAGCAATCAGGGCGAGCCGACCTTCGAACCAGCCGCTGTCTTCCGGTTGGCCCAATCGGCCGCTTTGTGACCGCGCGGCTTGATGACGGCGGGAGCTTTTCTGGGAGTCGACACGGGCAAAAAAAAAAAGTCGGGGAGAGGAACACAGGAGGAGGTCGCCGCTGCTCAAGAGCATGCCTTCACCTTTGAGGCACCACGCCGTGGGTCGGCGCCAGCAGCTGCGCTAATCTCGGTCGTTGTCTCCCGTCGCTTTTCCTTTCATTTCGCTCCTACTGTTGTTTTGTTACTTGTTCTGCTGATCGTGGATGCGGTACACAGAACGAAAATTACCCAGACGTGTCATAGAAGAATCAACAAATAGATGAAGATCATTCCCGGCATCTCCCTCCAAAATCGACGACACAGATTTTCTGGTACCTGCGTGACGCGGTGTTCCACTGGCATCCGTGTCGTTGTTAAATCCTTGGAAACATCCGCATTCAGCGAGCTTCTCGCACTACCTTCGACAAAAAGTTAACGGTCGGTGTCCTGTATCCAAAAAAGAGTCACATTTTCCGTTCCTCGAGAGCTGCGTACTAATATGTTACTGTGAAACGTGCATCTTAGTCCACTCCGTCGACCACACAGCAGTATCACATTGATCCATTCAACTGACTTCTAATAAGCTTCAGGTATCGGACGAATCGGGTCCGTTCTGTAACTTCGTGCGAAGCAATTCGTATTCCATAGCCGTCACTGTATCGGCGACATTTCCGAGCTCGCCTGCAGTGCGTGCGTGCGTGTGCGTGTGTGCGTGTGCGTGTGCGTGTGCGTGTGCGTGTGCGTGTGCGTGTGCGTGTGTGTGTGTGTGTGTGTGTTTGTGTGTGTGTAAGTGTGTGATTTGGGTGTAAGAAAGAGAAGGAGAGAAGCGAGGACAGAGTTCATCCATTACAACCGCCGACATTTCGACATTCTGAGGCAGAGACATGACACTCTCCGTTGCAATGAAAAAGAATACCATGAGCTGCGACAGCTCGCGAGCTATGTACACAAGAAAACACAAAGGCGTTTGTACCCTATTCAAGGTCCCCGATTCGCCGACCTCCCGTTCTGCAACATCCCCCGCTATATAATCTCCCGGTTCTTTGCAGTCCATGTGCGTGAAGGTTCACCCATCTATTCCGAAGTCAATTCCACACCCAGGAATAAGGTGCAATGAGTGGAGCTTGCCTGCGCCAGAACAAAGTACATTCTAAATTCTCGCGATGACACAAGCAGTGACATACGTGATCGTGTGTGGCCAGTCGGTGAAATGCGCAAGGACGGTGAAAAAATAAGACGCAGCGCACGGGATCTGAGTTAGTAGACCAAGATTCTCGCTATCAGAGACAGCGATCTCAGTTTGTCAACACTGTACTCAAACCACAGCCAGAAAGAGCAACTCGTTTCACGAACAGGCATTGGATTTTGTAATTGTGCTTCGGAACAACTTCATTGTGGTTTCGAGAAGCAATCTTCGCAACAAGCCCCACTCTCAGTCTTTGAACTTGTTAAAAGCACCGCAACTATAAAATTCCCATAGTAGTTTATTAGTGAATCGCTTTTGTCTGCTAAAAACATTTCATTCCATGCGCAGCTAAAACTATATAACAGCTATTTTCTCGGGAGATTTCTGAATTGTTAGCCTGTGAGTTGTGTTATCCGCAAAAGACGACGCTCTCCTGTAGAAACCGCTTTTTTTTTTCGAGCTCGTGGCCCCATATAAGGGGACCGCCCCATATAAGGGGACCTTGTAACTCAAAATTTGTATGCTTCAGTTTTCTTTCCCGCATCTTCCTTCCTACAACTTACTACAGTTGACAGCACAACTCTTCACATCAGGCATCGTGTATGCTCATATCGATGCGCATTTTCGTTTTCGTTTAAAAATGTGTCATGGTTAAAATGTGTCGATGGCCGGCCAAGTGCCAACAGGTCGAACGTGCAACGGTGAAATACACCACCAGGCAAGCTCTATTCGCAGGCGAGCCTGCTACATGCTCCCGACTTCGCGCGTCGCGCGATGTTTCCTGGCTGTCCTCTCCCGCGTCCACTATATTTACACACACACACGGCTCCCTTCCTGACAGCCTTGACGCAAAGGCCGAACCGCGCGCGCGTCAGTGGCCGCGAACTGCCACCGATCAGGGTAGCAGCCACCGCTTTGACAACACGGATGCGCGCGCACAACTGTAAACAACTGCTCGGATCTGTCCAGATATATCTATAATGTTGGCTGCCTTTGAGTCAAATCTTCGTATTCCTCCCTGCGCCTCCTTTTCAACGTTGACTCGCATCTTAATTGGCAAGCATAAACGAAGGGTTCTTCTTTTTTTTTTCTTTTTTTTTTCGCACCCCTCCTTAAGCCGCTCGTTCTAACGAGCTGGACAACACCCCGGGTCGCAGCACACCGTGTCCTCGGTAGGAACGGTGCTTGACTTTGTAGTGCCAAAACTCTAAAGACATTGTTACAAAATGACCGTAAGCCTTTCTAAGCACCGTCGGGTTTTCTGAAAATCAGAGGGTACGAAGGATTTCATTCTACGCTGGGTGTGCTAGAAAAGCGCGAACAAGGCCTGTGCAAAGCAGGAAACGGGCGGCTTCCCCAGGGCCATCCTGTCGTTTTGCTAAATCTGGACCACCAACGTTCCGGGTAACGACATCTTGCGGTCTTGCTATAAGATCAAGAACCTGGTATCATCCTTGTTACATTAAAAGCATGTGCTTGCAAATAGCGAAACTTATTAGGTGCGTCGAATGTGACCATTGGGAAGACGCCAACTTTGAGTATAGACTCTAATACGGAATATGTTGTCTACGTTAAAGAAGGACGTAAGGAAGTAAATATGTGGAGAGAAAAAATGATAAATGGCTAGCTCATTTACATCCGCGAACTCGCCGCATGTTATTTGTAGCTACGTTGTGTATGCTCTGGTTTCGTGTGTTTAAGTTAGACACCGCAGTTACCTTCGAAATACATGCGCAGGCGCCACCACCGTTTCTCGAGCGAAACCCCGCAAATATTGCCCTGCGCAGATGTTGCACGATAGCTGCGTTCGTTTTTTTCTTCAATGCACAAAAAAACACACAATTAAGCATATTATACTACAGAGCAAATAACATCGTCACACACCCACTTACGTAAACACACATAGAGCATCCATTTCGACGGCAGTTACTGCGCCGCATGAGCACACGGCGCACATTAAGCTTAAGTTTCACGATAGCTTAGTCGGTTCTGCGTTACCGACTAAGCTATCGTGAAATGATGCTAAACGTTTTCCCGAATTGCTGTCCACCTAAAACTTGTTTATGACGAATGTAACTTCAAACCGAACTGGTACATCATCAGACACCCACCTCAGGACTGCATGTCACCCGATCTTGAAGTGCCAGTGTGGCATACAGAAGCCCACGCAAAGTTCAAAAGAATTAAACTCTGCGTTATTACGTGCCAAAACCCCGACTTGATTATAAGGCACGCTGAAGTGGGGGAACTCCGGAATACTATTTTCCTCCTGGGATCCCTTAACGCACACCTAAATCAAATTATATCTAACAGCGTCCTTGCATTTCCCCCCCATCGAAATGCAGCGGCCGCGGCCAGGGCCGAACCCGCGACCTCGAGCGCAGCAGCGCAACGCCATAGCCACTGTGCTGCACCGCCGGCGGATAATCCCCACACAAATTGCCAAGTTACAAAGCTGAGTGATAATGAAGCGGCTGCTCCAAACTGTGCATTGCTGACGATGCATGAGCATTGGCGGCGATGGGAAAAGTGTCATTTTGTTAATCACATGACGCCCGGTTGAAGCTGAGTGTGGAGAAGTGGCTTGGCGATCACGACGATGACGCTGTCAACGACGGTGTAACAAAAAAAAAAAAAAAACTGAAGTACAGTTTGTAAATTCCAAAATGTGTTCGGCGAAGCCTGTGGCCATTGCATGTGACGCCGCCGCTGTGCCATCACGTGATTACTCAGAGAGTGTAAGGGGGAGAGGCCACAGCTGGTACCGTTCCAGGGCACGGACGGATGGACGGTCGGGCGCCGCGAGTATGAGCCATTAAAGGCTTTCGCCTTAAAAGAACGAACACAGCAAACCCTGTTTAGAAGTTGCAACTGCTGTCGCGGCAATACATTTACGATGACAAGCAACTGTTAAACTTTAAAAAGAATGGGCACAGCTGCAACGCCCTCACAGTACCATGGCACTGTATGGTCTCACTGCCGGCTGTATGACTAATGAAGCTTGCGCTGAATCCTATATAAGAGCTGCATCGTGTGCATTCGATTAACTACGATAGGTAAGTAGAATAATCGTCGGCAAATTAGTTCCGTGGAAGCTTATAATGCAGCTAGAAAGCATCAACATCAGCTTGTCGTACTCTTTATTTTTTTCTGTCAACGTTCTCATCAATAGATATGCGCCGCCGCGCAGAGACGTGGCTTTCTTCCGATATATCCTCATTATATTATTTTCCGCCTAACTTTAACGTCTACCGCAGCGACCGCGACCGCAATGGTGCTAAGAGCATCGGAGAAGGTGTCCTGATCGCTGCTCGTAGTACGCTTGCGTGCGCGCGGACTTGGAATCCGAGCCCAAATCTGTGTGGGAAGATCTGTCCTGCCGTGAGGGAGAGCGCATACTAGTAGGCGCATTTTACATATCACCCTCGACAAGTCCATCTTTATTCCATAAGCGTCCACAATCAATTGAGAATATCATCACTTCCCACCCTAAACGTAACTTTATAGTACTTGGACATTTTAGCGTACCTACAATACAATGGGACAACCTGTCGATATCTCACCTTAACAACAATATTAAACATCAAGGATCCACGCTCCTTGATTTTATTTCTTTAACAACCTATTACAGTTGAAACACGTGCCTGACTCGAATGGTAACATATTGGACTCATGTTTGTCGAACGCGGAAAGCGTTCGTGCCTCACATGATGACAGGAAACTGCTAAGAGCTGACGAGTATCACCCTTGCCTTTCAATTCTGTCAACACTCGCACGAGGCTTCAAAGAAAATGCACCAAAAGAATCGCACTCTCCGCAGAATAATTTCGCCGCTGGGGATTACGTCAGTGTTTATCACCATGTTTCTAAGGCAGACTGATCCCCTATGCTAAAGTCACATAATGCAAATCATCAAGTTGAACGGTTCACTGGCATTCTGCAGGAGGGAATGCGTACGTACGTTCTCCTAAAACGAACTCGGCCTTCACGCTACCCATTTTGGTTTTCTACTGAGCTTCGCAAATCCCTGAAATGCTAAGAGCACGCCCGCAAAAGAGCGAAGAGCGGATCAGAAAAACGGAAAGGTGAATTCAAGGAGTACCGATATCTCAGTAGGAAAGTGTACGAACGTGATCACATGACTACACCAGCGCACTCGAAACTGATCTTTCTAAAAAACCTAGAAATTTCTGGAAATATTTGCAACTCAGATCGAGAACAAGTAAAACAGATGATATCTCTCTGTTAACAAGCAATCGTGGAGGGCATCTCAGGTGCGTTTGCGCAGCACTTTCAATCAGTTTTCAGCAGAGGTGGTGGCTCCACTTCGTCCGACCTTCCGCCGTGCAGTGGTGATGCGCCAAGCACTGCGTCCATTAGTGAAGAGTTTATCGGCAAAAGCATTCGCAGCGCAAGATCGTCACTGTCATGTGACCCTGCGGCTAATTCTTACGGCTTTAATTAAATCATTTAGTGATGTGCTTAGTCCAATCCGCGCTTAGTCCAATCCGACAACACGAAGTACCGATTCGTGTTGCCAAATCATGAATCATGAATCACCCACTGGCCCACATCCACACTCTTCTAAGTTCCAATCCTAACTTGCACAAACAACACCTGCCTCAAAAGACAACCATTTCCTATATTATGGGAAATCTCTCGTGTTATTCCCGTCCGCAAATCTGGCTCGAAAACAGACAAAACTACAGACCGATATCCTCTGCCTCGAAAAGCTTTGAATCTGTCCTGTACACATAATTTGCATGCAGCGTACGGAACAGCCCAATACCTAACATGGTTTTATACCGGGCCGTTCAACAACAACATACCTCGTCACCTTTATAGCCCTTACACCAAGAAGCGGTCGAGAACAGGAGTCTACTTGCAGCTGTTTACTTTTACCTAAGCAAGGCGTCTGATGTGGTCAGTCATGCCCTGTTGCTCCCAAAACTCAACGAAACTGGTGTTTCTGCACCTTAAACGCCGTTGCAGCGGGACTACCTGTCAGACGGGCAATGCTATGTCGCCTCCAACAGACAGTCCTCAAGCACGTACATAGCTACCAGTAGCTTGCCACAGGGCTCTGTCCTTTTGTCATCCTCTTTATGCGGATGACAAATATATTCAAATAAATTCGCGGCCTTCGTGACTGCACTCTACTTCAACAAGATGTATCCGCTTTTGCCGTTTCGTGCGTGCAAAACAAACTAGTGCTAAACGGCCGAAAGACGAGAGTAATGTCATATACACGCAAGATAAATTAGTTTTGTTTCCCTTACGACCTAGGCAAAGCCACGCTGTCTCGGTAGTGCGAAGTTACTGAACTTGGAATAATCTTTGATTCTAAGCTCATCTTCTCGCCCCATATAGAATGCATAACTAAGCGCAGCCTGTGCATCCAGGGCACATTAAGTCGAATCGCGAGGGAGTTCAGAAATGCAGGTGTATTTCTGAAGCTGTACACATCCCTCTGCCGACTTCTGCTGGAATATCCCGCTCTCGTTTGGAACAGTACTTGCCGGTCCAGCGAAGATCGAGTTGACAGAGTTTAGAGAAAATGTATCTCTATAAATCGATATCGGTGCTCCAGACAGGCCGGCCGTGAACAGCCTCACTCTCAGTCTTCGCTTTGTCTAGAAGACCTGGACTGCAACCGCACGAAAGTTGACTTAACTTTCTTATTCAGGCACTTAAATGGTCTCCTTGATTGTACAGAAATATTGGATAATGTTCGTATAAGAATTCCACGAAAAATAAATAAGGTGTATAGAGTTTTTCATGTATGGACTTCTGGCTCCTCAAAGAACCCCTTGGCCAGAATTCTGCAAACCTGCAACAAACACTCAGGCGAAAGTGACAGGTTTCACGGGCATTTGCCAACTTTCCGGGCAGTACTCGAGTCCATTTGATGATCCGTTTCCAGAAATGACGGTGTTCCTTTTGTATGTTGTGTGGTGGACCGCTGGTGTACGGCATGTGTATACTCTGTGTTCTTGTTTGTTAGTGTGTCTCTGTCCACCTTGTTCCATGTAAAGGGTACCGTGTGCTTGGTGTGCAGACTTCCAGAAATTTCAGTCAATGGTTTCTTCTCTATGCTACGTGTTATATTTTGTTCTGTTATGTTGTTTTGCGTTATATTATGTATGTTACATGTTGTAAGCCGGATTTGTATGGTACGTGCGCATTTTGCGCCTGTTTGTTGGTGTGTATGCGTGTGTGTGTGCGTGTGCGTGTGTGCGTGTGTGCGTGTGCGCGCGTGCGCGCGTGTGCGTGTGTGCGTGTGTGCGTGTGTGCGTGTGCGCGCGTGTGCGTGTGCGTGCGTGCGTGCGTGCGTGCGTGCGTGCGCGTGTGTGTGCGCGCGTGCGTGCGTGCGTGTTATACCATTTCTCGCGCGTCAGTACCAAGGCCACTAAGTTGTTCCTGGGCACGTGACTAAAGTAGATTGATTGATTGATTGATTGATTGATTGATTGATTGATTGATTGATTGATTGATTGATGCTATTCTTATGAAGACCACTGCCCAATTAGTTCGCCTCTGTATTTTATTAAGGTAGAATTTCGACTTTTTAGGTTTCAGTTGAACGACGCACAAAAATTTCAGCCAGTGAAATAAGTTTTCAGATCAGTGAGAACCAAAAACGAGAAGATCGATTTTTGAATGTTCTGAGCCCTCTAGTCAGGATTACAATTTCCAACTAGCGGCCGTTATGTCACGCTACCGTTGAGGCATTTTTGCATATAGTGCCACAGACAAGAAAAAAAAACAGTCAAAAGAACCTTCAATTATTCAGAAAAGGGCCGTGCTCGGACGTGGGCGTAAATGAGCAGCGGCTACGAAATGCGCGCATTATCAAACTACTCTTGCACTCGAAAAAATGCTGCAGTAGCATCACTCTTCTCGACACGTTTCCCACCACCTGCAGCCCCTGTCCAGAAAACGCATGTGTCAGTACTGAGTATTGCTCAGGAGACCTCAACAGAATACATTACCTTAAATGAGTGAAAAGCTCATTTTAAATATCCAGTTCTGTCAAATTCTAAATACAGCAATTATTTTTCCACTGACTTGAGCAAAACAGAAGTTCATTAAAAATGTTTCTGACATACGCGATGGAATTTAGCAAATCGCACAAACCACACAGCAGATAGTAGCGCCATATCATATGAAGTGAGAAACGGTGAGTTTTAGGGTTCTATCCTTTGACAGGAGCAAGGGTCCGCTATATGATAGCGTATGTTTGCCTGGAGCATTAATCCTAA
Source organism: Dermacentor silvarum (assembly GCF_013339745.2). Classification (NCBI taxonomy): domain Eukaryota; kingdom Metazoa; phylum Arthropoda; class Arachnida; order Ixodida; family Ixodidae; genus Dermacentor; species Dermacentor silvarum. The sequence continues at coordinate 242,433,814 of NC_051155.1, read as the reverse complement.
TGGCCTAAAGGCTAAAACTCTCACAACGTATATGCTGTCATCGATTAAGACCTTGGGTCATTTGAACAGCTCTTTCGACCTAACATTTTCTTCTTTTTTTTGTTTCTTATTTCACAGTTAGTCACCAACTTTTGACAAAGAATCTATCAACACCCTGAAACACGCCCGTCTTCATTGATTTCAATTTCGTAACATCATTCCCACTACATGAAAAATAATTTAAACCTCCTTGGTGAAAACGGACGCCACCGTTGAGCCCTTCTGGTTCACTATCAGCACAAATGCTCCCCAAAGACTCTGAAATGTATAGCGAGAATTTTATAAATAAAAAAGTCTAAATGGGCCCCGCAAGTTCAAAGAGTGGGCGAGTTGGCTCTGCATAGAGTAACTCTAGTTCAGTATTATTCACAACTTAAGTGCACGACTTTAGACGCCTTGCACTTATTCATGTCTGTTCTTCAGTTTGTCCTCGTCCAAAGGCACCCTGTTGCATTTCGAGTCCCACAAGGATTTGAACTCAAGCTCTGCAGATTGCCAGCCCAGATACAACGGTTTCGGGAGATCGACCGGCTGCAGCCGTTTGAACGCTACAGGTGACAAAAAGAAAGTCTCAGGTGCTAATATATTTGAGAAACCAAATGTCAAACAGCCCTCCCAAATTCCGCACTCTCCTACCTTGCCTTGTTTTTGCTATGCAAGTTTTTCTTTCGTGGCTATTCGGTCTCCATAAATAACCACGCGCGCTGCGTCCGGTGACAGGCAATAAACGCGGGCACCGCCTCTCGGCTCCATTCTTTGTCTCGCTTCCTTCTTCTAGGTGAAGCGATATCCTATAGCTCATTCTCGCCAACGGGCATTCACGCGCCCACTTCGCGAGTTGCATTCTGGAGAAGCGAGATACGCTGGCGGCTGCTTCCCGTTCCGGTCGTTCATCACTGGTCAAAAGCCGTGCGCATAGAGGGGGGGGGGGGGGGGGGGGGGGGGGGTACGCTGCCGAGGGAGCAAGCCAAGCGGCAGCCATACCTACGCTGCCCTGCAAAGTCCCGTTACTCAGCAGCAGAGCGTTCGACGTCTCCGGTCCTCCTGAACTTGTCGCAATTTTTCTCACTTGTTTCTCACAGCGCTATAATAGGTGTCTTTCGAGTAAGGGTCATATATAACCTGTTGCACCTGCAATGGGATCGCGCCCTGCTCGCCGAATCCTGTAATGATATAAATACACTGACTTTTACCTTTGCCCATGCAACAGCTGCTCTTGTGCAAGGCCCATACTCCCCAATTACAGAGTCAAGAATTAAAGAAAACTGCAGTAACAGTGAGGGCGGAAGCGACGAAGAAGTATTGAACAAGAATCTTCAAGACTCAATAGCTCACTGCTGAACCACCGTCGTTCCCCGACCGTTGTTCAGCGGTGCGCTGCAAGTCATGCATGGAGCATTAACCATCGTCAAAATCTGTACGTTGCTGACTTTTTTAGAGTATCATCAGTAATTCCATGTTCTAGTGCGACAACTTGGTTTACTGTGTCCGTCCTGTGCGTTGCGTTACGCCATCAACGGGATCGTGTAGCTGTCGACAGGTCACCCCCTCACCTCCATGAGATGCCAAAAAGAAAGAAAGAACTATACCCACCATCGCTATTTGGAGTCGAACTCAGGCCATTGCGTCAACGTGCAGTTGGGAGACGGACACGCTAACCACTAAACTATAGTATATTATTTTTTTCTCCTTCGTGGTACTTATCACACGTACAACTAACAATCGCCAGATATGCAAACTAATGACGCTCACAGTGCTAGTCACTATGGCACACACTCAGGGGCCACTACCAAACATGCTGTTCATTTTTCCATGAAAGTCCTTTGAAATGTTTACTTTTCACTAGAATGGGTAGAAAGGATAAGCACCTCGCCAAAATAGTCTACCACTCAAGTCTGAAATCGCGTACACCATAAACGTATTTTAGGTATACAGCCTTTCTAACAAAATTATAGCTTTCTTTAACGATACGTTAGTAGGTATATAACGCAGAACCGACCAAGCTATCGTGACACTGCAGATTATATGCAAAGTATGTATATGCTACGCAGTAACTAACGTCGGAGTGGATGCACTAGTACGTGCGCTTACGTTTACATGAGTGGGTGTGTAAAGATGTTGTTGGCTATAAAATAATTTCCTGTGTTCTTTGTGCAATAAAGAAAACATGAACAGAGCTATCGCGCAAATTACGCGCATGGCAATTTGTGCTGGGTTCTGCGCCCTAAATAGACTCTGAGAGCGGTGGCGTCTGCCCATGTATTCCGGAGGCCACAACATAATTCTGTGGCGGACGAAAACGACGTTGCGCGCATCGCAAATAAGTTGTTCTTGAGAAGACGGCGCCATCCGCTGTGAGAGCCTGCTGCTGTCAGAGTGAATGAGATCAGAACACGAGTCATAAGCAGCGAAGGGGCAGTGCGCTACTCCGGAGTGCAGCCATAAACGGTAATGTAAAGGCGCAACGACGGTCCCTGTAATAATGCTCACGAGTATTTCGTATCATCAGTCTTAATCCACGATTCGCCGAAAGCGCGTAATGCCTACAGTCTCCGTATCACAGCAGGCATCAGCTCCGATTCCCGTAATATTTCGGCTGGCCTTGTAAAATATATAAAAATGTCCTACCCACACAAGAACGACTTAGCGTGACCTGGAGTTACACTTGGGACCCTAACGATGTTCATTTATGACATGTTTTTTTTTCTTTCTTTTTTTTTCAATGGTTCTACTGTTAGTCCTGCTGTACATCCTCTTGTGTGCACGGCGACTTCATCCTCTTTTTTTTCCTTTCTATGCCCTCTTCCATTATACTCCGTGTAAGGTAGCAAACCGGACGATCAAACTCTTCTATTCTTTTCTGATCACTCTCAAACTTGCCGCTGTCTGCTAAGGATCTCAGGGCCAGCTTCTATAGTTGTACCTGATCTGTGCTCATTTTTATCAGCAAGTATAATCTTCGACGGTATACATGAAACTAATAGGACTCGTGCGAGTGGAGTTAGGTTTCTGCCAACTCTTTCGTTTTCCTGTTATGGTGGCCTTTATTTCCATGTATTAAAAAAAAAAAAAGCCTGGTACTGTGGTTCGCGCTCTCGGCCGGCAGGCAGTAAGTAGATCCTGGATCAAATTTTGAGAACTGCTGGAGACTTTAAGAGAGAGAAACTTTAATGAAATAAAGGTGAAGAGGTCGGCCTGAGTGACGTGCCTCTAGCCTGCTACTTCACGTTAAGGAAGTGGTTTGTGGGAACATTAGGGACAGGGCGGGAAGATGAAGGTGGTATGACGAAGGTGATGATGAGAGGGACTGCAAAGCCTACTGATTCTGTGCAACACGCTTCTTTCTTCATGACCTGCGGCGGCTGATAGCGGTTACGTTATTTGTGAGAAACTGGAATATGCATGTGACAAGCTGTGGCGGTGCACTCTGTGACATTCAATATATTAGTGGGACATTGACACTGTGCATGACTGTGTGGGACCTTCGCAGAATGTGTGACAGTGCCCACAGAGACAGTCCTGCCATTAATCTTTTTTTTCTTCTTTTGCTCTCATCTTTCGCATCCCTTTCTCTCTTCTCCAGTACAAATATGATTATAGACTGACAAACACGATTATAGACTAAGAAGCAAGCGCTTCCAACCCTTTTAACTTCTTACCTGATTCCCATCCCTACCTGTAGTTTTGAGGATCCCAGCAATGTTGAGCTTTATATTATACATTACTTTGTATACACGTGAAATTGTCACTACACCTTAAGACACGCTAGGGTGCGTCGATGTCAACGCCGCCTCCCGCAGAAGCGGTGCATCGAGGCAGACACGCACTGCATGATCATCGCGCCCCCGACGCGGTGGTTATCCCTCGCTCGTTAAATTCTCGTGGCAGGTGAGCTGTGCGCCGTCTGAAAAAAAAAATGGAAACCACCTTAATCCTTGACTTAGGTCTCTGCTAAAGGCACTCGCACCTCGCCGTTGGTGTACCCTATAGTGTATTGTTTGGGTTAACTTTGTGTTTTCGAAAACTTGTGTTAACTTTGTGCTACTTAAAGTGAAGTACGACACAGACACAGATAATGCTGGTGAATTCTTTATGCCAACGATGTAACCTGCACTACACTACATTACGCTACACTACACTAGGCCTGGCGTCCTCGTCGTCGGAAACTCGACAGGTACACAATACTTGGCCCGACGTCCTCGTCGTCTACTTCCATGGCGAACGGAACGTGCGGGAAACCGAACTCGGAGGAGCAAGCGAACGGGACTGGCGGGAAACCGCCAGGCACATGGAGCCAAACCACCACGCACATGGGTGTACGGCAATTCGTGATTTCTAACTATTTTCTAATCATTCCTGTCACTTAAATAACGCAATTTGTAAATAAACTTATGCTCTGATGTCATATATATCATCAACATTGAGTAGAAGCATCGATTTCGTACAGGTTTTATTTTTAATGATTTATTTTGAACTTAGAATCATTTTTTGAATTTCTCACAAACCGGAAGTCGGTGGTCGACCGGAAGTCGCTGCTTAAGAGACAAGAGTGTCACTCCCTGCTCGTGCCACTAAAAAATCACCGCATATCCACGACGTGAATGTGATGAGTGGGCGAAGCCCACCGGGGGATCATTCGGGCAAACCAGAGCTGCGGACGAGAAAGAGAGCGCGCGTCGGGAACGAGCGCTCTTGTGCACCGCAGCGCCCCTAGCTACGGACGAGAGGAAGATAGCGCGCGTCGGGAACGAGAGAGAAAGAGAAAGCACAGCTGCGCCTCTAGCGGGAGCGGCGAGTACTAGCGTGGCTACAACGGCGCGACGGCGGACAAGGCTCGACCCTAAGGAGCTTCGCCCCTAAAAGTAGCACTACAGTGAAATAGCCGATGCCAGCTAGACAGCATGCGATATTGCGAACGCACGTTCATCAGGCGCAGCGTGTCGTTCTGTGTCACAGCGTCGTCTGCACACTTCCGATCCCAAGCACACGCCTCACAGCCTGCGCTGCGCCCCACGTTATCGTGAAGCAGCGTATATAAACTTGGTTGGGACCAGTGACTTGAGGCAAGTCTTCTCGTAGGTAAGCGCATGCAGTAGCGCTATTTGGGCAAATGCACAAAATAGCGCAGATATTACCCGTGCCTATACACTTCGAGGAACGCTGCTCACGCGGAAGCACTTCTCGTGATGTGGAAGTCGCCGCGACATCTCGTATGCCCCAGGTGGCAAGTCGAAAATCTTTCATTACCTGGCGCAAAGTGCTCGAGAAGTTCAACATTGCTCCTACCTGGCCAAATGTTGATTCCAAAATGTATTAATATTTCGCGAACGTACGCGCGTTCCGCTCCTTTTATCTCCTCGAGCACAAACGCAGTTGAGCAAAACCCCCAGCTGGTACCACGAAGTGGGGAGTGCACGTGTCTCTAGCCCGGTCCGCTTCAGCTATTCCAGCTTCCATTTTAGATTTTCTTAAGTGTACTTCCTATGCAGCCCATACTTAACGAGCGGCGCCATAAATTTACGAGTTACTTGTTTCGCCAACAACTGCACTCTTTGCAAATGAAAACTGCCCATTCATATAGAAGCACTATTACACACTATCACGTTACAGTGAACAGTAAATAACCGGTAAAAGATGGCAGCTATGCGCGAGAAACATTCTGGCGTATCATATGTTGCGGAGTGGCCAGCGCTGGAAATGACGAAACACCGAAAAGCCTAGGTGTACCATTGTAATCGTCGCACAATCGGACGAGGTCAGAATGAACACAAGACGATCGAGCATTGTCCCAAGTCCTTTCTTTTGCTGATAGGTGTAGTTCTTCCACGTAGGCTCTCCTTCAAAGCTCCTAATGAGTAAACCTTCTGGTGTCTCGTTACGACCCTGTTCTGGATGCCTTGTACTTAAGCGTCTGCAATCGAAGTGTTTCTTTTTTGGCCCCGCCTTCATCTCAACGATGTGAATCAATTGAATTGAACTGAATTCATTGTGAAAAAAAGGTGAAAGAATGAGGACATCACGGACACAAGAATAGACTGATTGTCAATTGATTTATTGAAGAAACGCCAGCTCGCTCAACTGTCAGCCTTAAAGGAACTAAATTGATGCGAAAAACGAGAATGCAGTGGCTGGCCCTACACGTGAGGCGTATACGCTCGGCACGTTACCGCAAGTTTAAATGACGCGGACTGGGAGCGTCGCGGTGCTTGTTTCCGGGTGCACGGCTGACGAGGGCGCCTAGCGACATCAGTGGCTGCGAGGATCAGCTGCGTCGACGATCATTTACTGGCGTAGGCTTGATGACGTCAAAGAGGCGTCATCGTTACGTCACGGCGGCCTGCTCTCACTCAGCGACGGGCAGATGAGGCCGCGAGCAGCTGGCTATGTTGGCCATATAAAAGAAAAGCAGTTATTTCACGCTGATATAGGGCACCAGCCTGCGTCGATCGCCAAGCTGTTGTATTCGAGGAAGTCATGTCGTGTTACTGTGCGCTAGAAAAAAAATCAATTTATATATGGTCGGCCGTGACGACCTGGCAGGCAGCTGTAACACTATAGTGTACTTTAGTAACAGGAAAGTAACAGGGCCGCACACGTGTCAATGGCGTCTGTCAGCAAATGTTCGGGCGCTGATGCAAAGCACTCAGCGCTTTATTAGTTCTTTAAGCTCTCCTGCAATACAGAATTTCTTGGGCGATGGAAGCAATAGATGCTAGGATGAAAATTTCGCGTGTTCTTTAGCGAGTGCAATCAGGTGCGTCAATAACTTTGCACAAATTGCGACACCAGAATCAGCTGACCAAAACGTTCGCTGCAGTGTCAGAGTGGGTGAACGCAGAAGCTTCAGGTGACGACGCTTTCTTCTACACCTAGAGATAAGTGGAGTGTCCGGACGTTGGTACAAAACGGTGCCAGTGGTGACGTCTATTCTGTTGCAGAACTACAGTCTCATTGTCGCCATGCCGTCGTCGTGCATACCGTCGCGATTCCATCGTCGTCATTTCTTCATCGTCAAGTGTGGGATCCGTATGTTCGAGCTCCACAAGTTTATATTGAGCGAGGCATTTCGCGGTGAAAATGCCTTCAACTTGATCATGTGCTCTGTTGTCGCTAAACAAGAACAGAGCTATTCTCAAACACCAATCAAAGCTTCGCATAAACAAATTCCCACATTGAGTGGGATCCGCAAACCTCGTATTTGTTTTTCTAGCTATTTAAAATGCGGGTCCAGTCAGGTTTGTTATAAAGATATCTAACAAACAATTGCGGGAGAGTCAACCACAAAACGCCTCTGTTCTAAATGTAACACGTTCATATTTCCATTTCTCAGCGGAGTCTCCCCATGCACGGACTCGGCAACCACACAGTTTTTCTGGCGGCTTCAGTATGCGGAAGTGTCCTTACGACACAACGTGTATTCCCGAAGCGCATTCGTACCAGCCATCAACTTGCACGCGTTCGCGGGCGCCGTGTCACCTGGCGAGGCCGCTTTCTCGATGGCTTCCCTTTCGCTGCCTTCCCAGCAAGGTATAGCTTGCGTCTCCCGTGTTCGCGCGATCGCCTCGGCGCATCCGTTTATTCCTCGCCTTGCTTATTTAATGCGCGCCGAGTCGCGACTGCATTATGCATTCCGCGGCCGTCTTACGTATTCCCCGACGTGCCGTATTCTACTCCACGGGTGCTCGGGCGTGACGTCAGTGGCCCCGTGACGACACCACATAGCTCCTGCAGCGCAGCGGCTGCGCAAGTGAGTCGTTGCTGTAGTTTCCGCGCGTTTCGAGAAAGAAAAAGCGCAGCGTCATGCAGTGCACGTGTGGAAAGGCTTCTGCTGTGTTACGCCATGTTACGGTTTCAGCTTCGGTGCATGGCAAATTCGAATCGCACGTTAATTTCAACAGCACGAAAGGCAACAGCGCGCACAACGGCATGTATTATATGCCAGATCTGCCACTAGTAATCACTGAGGGTCCAAGCGCGAGAAACGCAAGAAGCGCAAGAAGCGCACTGACAAAAATCCCAACACGAATACAAGAAACTATGCACGTCTCACCGAATCCCAGGAACATGCACCCCAACTTCCACATCGGACAGCCACAAGCCCGAGCGCAGGCGCTCGCGAAAAAGTATGAGAACCACCCAATGTTTCGTACGTATACACGCACGCGGCCAGCACCGCATTCGTCACCAGCGTAGTCGACAATCACGGAACTGAAATAAATGTGTCGTCGGTTTCCACAGCGAACGCTGCAGAGGCAGAGGAACTAGCGATAGCGTTAGCCATCACGACGAGACTGCACTGGGAGTGCGTCCTAGTTCTGACGGACTCTCAGACGGCATGCAGAATTTTTTAGAGGGTGAAAATTTCCAGGGCCGCTAATCGCATTCAGAATGGAGCGCACCAGCTGTCACCATGCATACAAATCGTGTTGATTCCGGGGCATGAGTCCTTACGCGGCATTCAGCAGGCACACGCCTATACCCCCGAGCGCATGCACCCCGGGAGCCGCGAGAGGGCCGCGCCGAGCAGTTCCATCTCGAGCCCAAACCATTAACCTATACGCACCATCCTACAACACTATCGCCTTTCACGAAGAACACTACCGCCGCCTCATAATTCCCTGACGCGAGAGGAAGCCGTAATATGGCAAAAACTCCAAACAAACACATATCCACACTTGAGTCTCTACCACGCCACACACACTGTGCTGTATTCCTATAAATACCCACAATGAGATCAATGCGCAACGCTTCACCACGTGACATATGGGCTTGCGCACACACGCCACAGGTCACACCCATAACTCACCCCACCACACGGCAATGGGAGGCAGCGCTGTCCAGCTCCGACTCGATGGACCAGCTCAAGCTGGTCAACCGAGCGAGAAGGGCAGCTAAGGCCGCTGGACTCCTGGACTGAGGGGACCACCCACTGCAGAGCGGAGGAGCTACCTACTACTCTTTTGCATAAAGAGTATTCTCTCTCTCTCTTCAAGTGATGACGAGATAAAAGCACCGTAACGAGCACTTGATGCGGTTTATTTCAGCCTTTTTATGAGGCTATCCTTGTTCCCAGCAGACCCTCTCCTGTAAATGAAAGCAATGTGATTAGTACGAAACACAAAAACATTGCATGCCTCCTTGTGCCATGATCTTAGCTGAAATAGCGCGATGCAAAAAAAAATGTGTATAAATCATTAGATTTTTATAGGCGGAGTGCGCCAAGTTTCGCATTCAGGCCCTCGCCATCGAGTATCATACAATTACTAACGAGAAATGTGGCTCTAGTGCCTACGGCAGCTATAAGCAGGGCGATTCAGCCAGCAAGGCAATGATGATTAGTACATGGATTTGCTTAAACTTCGTCCTTGTGACATTTAAACGATTTCGTTAGTGTAAACTGATCATTCTCAAAAATGCACCGCGTTATAAATAATTATATAAACATTATTAAAACTGTCCGACGGCAGAATTCAAACACCGGACCACCAGCAGACACGCCCGATACTGACACCACTACAATACGGACGCATGCATGTACAAGCGGAACCACTACAATTAGCAGCGATCATGCATGCTATAGCAGAGTCTTATTTGCCTTCTGCATTTGTAAAAGTATAGATTGCTTGCTCACTTGCTTGTTCCTTCATTTGCGGCAGTTACCCACCAAGGGGGTTTGGCCAAGAAGCTTTGCCTTGAAATTCGGGCCAATAAAGGCAGATGAAGCAAATTAAGTAAAACGACAAGTCCATGCATAGTAACCGTCATACCCATGGTGGCCGAACGATCGCAGCGCCAAAATTCCATCTAGTGATTGTTACAGGGAACTCTGGCTCTCGAAGTCTCACTAATCGCGTGCAGTCGCGCCGATCTCGTAGAATCTCGCGAAACGAAGTTCGTCACCAGGCACCCGACAGCAAATTTGCAAAGCGAATAATATTCTGCGCGACTGGTCAACCGCCGAGGTACACGTATCCCCAGGTCGACGCTGTGACAGTCTATACAAGTTCGCCGACGTCAGGGTAGCAGAGAGTCCGGACGATACGAGGAAATCGCGATGTCACGAATACTTTGTCGCAGAGCAGGAGAGTGTATTGAGAAATATGATGAGGACAATGAAACACGTTGCTGGGCTAGTTGGCGCGTGATTATTTACCAGAATTGTGGCGCGGCAAAAGACGAGTGACAACGGAATTGCGACGACAGAAGCAACGTATATAGACAAGCGCAGAGCAGAGGCATAGACAGTACGGCTATGTTGCTTCTGTAGTCACCCGTCTTTGCTGCACCACAATTCTGGTAATTATGATAAGGACGATGATGACCAGTGATGAGTTGGGTAATCTCGTTATAAGAGTGGCGAATGCGGTGGTTAATACTCCGTCGCGGTGAGAAATACGGAAGATACGGCAATACGGATACCGTCCTCATACGTGAGTCATACAAAATGGAGCACTTCATCCTTGCATGCATCCGCTTCCAGATAGAGACCAGAGTCGTTCTTGTTTATTCGATTGTTTGCCAGCTTGCATGCGTGCTTGTTGGTTTGTTCACCCGCTTTTCCACTTGTTTTTGTTAATTAGTTGGTTGGTTGTTTGTGCTGAGTGCTATTCGCATTGTTTGTTTTTGTTTTTGTTTTTTGTTGTTCGCTTTCTGCTTGGTTGGCTTGTTTTTGTTTTGGTATTGTTTGCCGACCTTGTATATGTTATCAATACAAACGCTTATGATCCACGTTACGCGAAAAAAAAAAAAGGAACCACAAACAAAGAATACTTCGTTGCAGGAAATGCATGCATCCAGTTTGGTAAACTTTGTGCGAGCACAGAAGTGCAGGTCCTTCGTTCCGATTGAGTGAACAAGTCGAAATAGAATTTTAATTTATTTTTCATAGGTATATGGTTATGAGCAAGCTTTCTCCAGCGGTAGTATGGCGGTGTTTTGGAGTAATGTCTCATAAGGGGGTTGCTGCTGACCCTGTGGTTCCACGAACAGCCAAACGAAGTGTAGACGTGTCACAGTTGGACATATAAATAGTGAATGACGTTCTGACACAAGTAAGACACATTTCATGAAAAGATGACAGAATACCCAACCTTCTTTTTTTTTTTTTTTTTGTCCGAGCGGCGACCCACTCACGTGAAATCAGGGCGAAGAGCCCCTTGACCAAGCAGTTTGATTCCCCACTTATATTTAGAAGCGCTAAAGGCACCGTGTTCGCAGTAAGACTATCTCTCGCGTGCTATTTTATGCGCTACGTACAGTGTCACAATCGTCTAGAATTATCAAGCGGCCGATTTGGTCGCCATGGCCGAAAAAGTGGAGGCCGACGCCCCATAAAGTCACGCATGGCCATGCCGTAAGTGCGCTCCATGCACTCGCAACCAGCAGATCTCGAACCCAGCAGCTACGTGATATTGGCGGATTCTGCAGCTGGCCGCTCGACCATACTCTAGGCAAGTGCGATTCGCACTGCACAACGCGTACAACGTGTACTACGTGTGCTGCTGCGCACAGCACACGAATAAATTGATTTGACAGTTTAAGCCGTCGTTATAAAGAAGTAATCGACACAGGAAATTGACTTCGCTATGACCGATATTTCTTATTGCGATAGCAATTATATGGACACTTCAGCCGGATTTCTGCCTTCGGCGTCGCCGTCGACGTCGCCGTGAGGTTCCCTATAGATAAAATCTTCGCCGCGCGCCGTATGCCAGAGCGGAAGCGTGCGGGGACGCGCGCTATCACGGAGAGCGAACAGCGCCGGAGGGAGCGGGGGGGGGGGGGGGGGGGGGCACTTCTACTCTGCCAACAACCGCGCTCGTCGCTCGACCGCACCGTCTCTTATCTCTCCCACGCGCAAGCAAAGAAGCGGGACGCCAGCGCCGGAGGGAGCGGGGGGGGGGGGGGGGCGCACTTCTACTCTGCCAACAACCGCGCTCGTCGCTCGCCGCACCGTCTCTTATCTCCACACGGCTCTGACCTTTATGCACTGTGCATTCGCCGCTCAGTTTCCGTTGAAGTGATAGACCGCACGTACCTTCGCCGCTGCGGCGTATGCGCTTGCTGCCAGCGTTTTGACAGTCGTTGTCTGCAGTCATTCAGTGTGATCTATTCATGTTTGTTTGTGCGCGCTCACACCACGCTTGTTCATTCAGTTAGTAATAGTCGGGCCGCATTTTCCAACGCACGCTACACATGCAATGCTGCCCGGATCGGCAGTGCAGCGCTACAGGTGTGTCCCTTCGCACGCGCTGCCCACGGGAAGCGCTTCTCATCAACACCACCGTTTCACACGCGCTTTCTCGTGGTCATCGAGTCTCTCTTCATGTCGGTCTACTTACGCCGCAGCACACCTGCTTACTCAATCAGCTCATGTTTACTACAATTCATATTGCTACCAAAGCCGCTCACCTTACTTCGTATGACATTGCTGTGTTGCTATCGCATTCATTGCTTCGCCCTTAGGGCGAAACTGTGAAATTCTTTTGCCAACACGATTAACACTGTACACGTAGGTTACCCGTAATTAATACACTTGGATTACTCGACGCCGTCGATGCGAAGGGCAAGCGTGCAAGATAAGCGAGTAGCCTCGCTCAGGCAGTCGGTGTGTGCTGTCTACCTGCGAAATGCTGTGGCATCGCGGCTCCCGGCAGATCTCGCAAGTAGCTGAGTGCTAGTGCTAGGCGCTGCTTTGCAGAACAGGCACAGGTTCGAGATAATTTTACCGATCTGGTAACTATTTCGTGTCAGAAACGAATTGTAGCAATGCTGTTGCAGCCGACATGAAAAAAAAAAAGGAGGCGACGAGAAACCGGCCCGCCGGCACCGCCTCTCTGGAGGGAGCGCCAGAGAACGTCACATGCCAGGCGCGCTGTCATTGGCTGTGGCCAAACGATGGTTCGGTTGTCGGACGCGTCGAACGGTGAAAATCTGTCCAGTTTGTCGCACGCCGGGCATCCGATCCGGCGCTTCGGCACGACAAACGCCTCGGTTCCGGCTGATGTTCCGGCGCGTCGGACGCCGGATCGGACACCGAATCGGACCGTGTCTCCCGCTTTATGCGCCGTGCATTCGCCGCTCAGTTTCCGTTGAAGCGATAGACCGCACGTACCTTCGCCGCTGCGGCGTATGCGCTTGCTGCCAGCGTTTTGACAGTCGTTGTCTGCAGTCATTCAGTGTGATCTATTCGTGTTTGTTTGTGCGCGCTCACACCACGCTTGTTCATTCAGTTAGTAATAGTCGGGCCACATTTTCCAACGCACGCTACACATGCAATGCTGCCTGTATCGGCAGTGCAGAGCTACAGGTGTATCCCTTCGCACGCGCTGCCCACGGGAAGCGCTTCTCATCAACACCACCGTTTCACACGCGCCTTCTCGTGGTCATCGAGTCTCTCTTCATGTCGGTCTACTTACGCCGCAGCACACCTGCTTACTTAATCAGCTCATGTTTACTACAATTCATATTGCTACCAAAGCCGCTCACCTTACTTCGTATGACATTGCTGTGTTGCTATCGCATTCATTGCTTCGCCCTTAGGGCGAAACTGTGACATTTTTTTTATCAAAACCAGGGAGGCCCTGAAGAAGTCGTTGTAAAGCGGTACATGCTCTCCAAAATGGAGAGGGGGGCAAATAAAGCATATAATCAAACAACGCCGCACTCGATAGTGGTGACATTACAGTGGTGAAATTCTGCTGCCAGGATCCTCTGAACAGCTGCAACGTCCGTCGGTTATGATCGCGTGGTACAGCCATTGGCCACGGGATTCGCAGCGCTATAGCCCTTTGCCTCTCCAGCTTGACCGAAACGAAACAACAGGTCACCTTGTGTGCATGCTGCACCTAGCGATGCCATGCGGATTTCGCACTTTGTACAATGCGGAGTCCCACACCATTCCACCTGAAGTAATATGGTCTAAAATGCATGCGCTGCAGTCGAGATCACGCAATATTTTGATGCAAGGCAATGTTTCAACTAAAGCAATTTTGCTATAACTAGATTTAATTGCATTATTGAAGTCAAGCCTAAGCAATAGTAACAGCTTGTTCTGCAGTACAATTGAATAAAATAAAAGTGCAAATGCGTTAAAAAAAGCTAAGTTTGTCTATTTGCCTTGCTATATCATATGGCGAGTAATCGCTCCGCTTCGCGGAGCGAAGCGGTGCGATTACTCGCCACAGTGCCGTCATACTAGGGCGGCACGCCAATACGCCGATGCTCCCTGCGGGGCATTCGACGGCTCGGCAGAGGATGAGGCGGAGACACAAAAGAGCCAGACAATGGGAGGACGGCACGAAGGCAGCTGCACGTTGCTCCGGTCGCTGCAGGTCGCGCCCTTAGCCTTTTCGCTGTCGTCACACGGGCCCCGGCTTGGGTCAGCACACCCTGTATAGCTGCGGCTGCGACAGATAAAGCAAGCATGCACTCTCTCGCCACCTGTGGCTCACTTACAACACGGCGCCCTCAATATGAGCACGGAAAACGACGCAAAAGCTCGGATACTGGTTTGTATGCGTACCTCTGTATGTGTGTGTGCGCCGCTGAACGTTCAAAGCCGGGATGCAAAGTAGACCGCGCCTCCAATATATGAAAGGCTCTAACCTTTGCAATAATCTCATTTTCTGGACTCCAGCGAACAACCTAGGCTGCAAATAATCGATCCCGTAAAGAAGTTGCACCGCGCACCCCGTAACAAGAATTTGGGCATCGTAATCCCTGCGGATTATGAAAGCCGGAGCCAGCCGATTATTCCGAAAGTTCGGGTCGAGCCCATCAATAACGACGCACTTGCAGTAACATGGGACGAATTTCGCTCGGAGAATGAAAACACTGCCGAAAGAAGTTTGTTCTTGTTCCTTGAAGTTCAAAAAGAAAGCACTGCACAGATATATCGAATTAATAACGAGCTATGCAAAGGAGACATAAAGGACTCAGCCTGTGGACCACGTAAATCATGCAGAGGAAATAGACCTGCTCATCTCGCAACTCCAACTGCTCAATATTTGTACCTTTTCGTATATATGCACTTTATTTCAAGCCAACCTTGCGCCGTCAGCAAACAATAACGCTTTGGCGATTGTCTTTCCACTCTTTCCTCTGTGACGCTTCTCACCAATTGATGCACAGGACATTTACACAAACACGATAACGGCGGGTCGAGGCGGCTTACGAGTCTGAAAATTGCCTGCTGGAATCATGTAAATACCAAGCAGTCAGTGATCGTCGAGCCTGGCTGAATCAAGCTCCCTGGACGGTTGGGTCGACACAGCTTGAAAGGGGTGCATGTGCAAACTGCGGTCGCGATGGGTTGGATTTTCGAGGCCAGTAACGAAGGCCCAGACGCGTTTTTAACGTCGCGTCGACTCGCCTCGACTCGATATGTGCCGCGGAGATTGAGATAATGGAATGTATATTCGGTGCAAGAAAATAAAGATAGTAATGTCGTAACACTATAAATATAGGAGCACGCATCTACTTCCTTCGGTTTCTGCAACGTTTTCTCGGTGGTACAATGTTATCGCACATCCTCTCCAAAATTAATCATCAGCAAGACTGGAAGCCAAAAAAAAAAAGACATAAAATAAAAGAAAGCCAAATGCACTCTTCCTACCATCATGAAGTCATCATGCAAATCGCACCTACAATTGAGATAATGAAGAGTATAGTTACAGAAAAGAACTTACTCACTTTTTTTAAGAAATACAATTTGGATCTGACATCGTTGAAGCAAGAATTTGTATTTCTTCTTTAAATTAAGTAGTTATGCTCACACAATTAATTTTAAACTATTCTATTAGGTAGTTATGTGATCGTGCAGAGCTTATTTCTTTCACGAATCGCACCGTAAGAGGAGAACGCAGGAACAAATCATAGCTGGCGAAAACATTTGTTAACATTCGGCGCCCAAGAAATACTTTTTTCTTTTTCAGTGACATACGAAACACAGCGAAGGGTACTGCCCGGACTTATGCACACGCATTATCGATCCGTTTCTGCCCGGTGTAACCTTTCGTGGACATTTGGAAATAACTACAGCGACGAATTCGGCACATTAGCTTATTGCACACTGTCGCTCTTCTACGTTTTTTTTTTTTCTATTTCTTCTGCTGGTTCCATTTGAGGCTGAGTATATGGCGGCATTAGTCTGAAACGTGCCTTCTCCTCGGAGATCATTTTCCCAGTGATAAATCGAGGCAAGTCCGTTTTCCATCCACACGCATAGAGTCATAATGGACCCCATTTCTTCTCTAAATGCACTATGCCACGCTTAGAAATGTCCGGCGTAACGCAACAGAGCATGGGAGTAGAGTGCAGCGTTTCAGTTTTAACACCTTATAATCAAATAAACATTCCACCTGTCTGGCTTCTTTCTTTTCAACTGAAACAAACGTGATCAGTGATAACGTATAATTTTCAACTATATCAAACAAGTCAAGTAGCTTTTGATTTCTTTAGTTATTACCGGCCTGTTTTATATTGTCTCCCTCGATCACCGTGTGACTGGGACAGCACCTTGCATGACGTCACCTTTGCTTACAATTCGTTTCGTCGCGACACGCCGGTCTCTCGCCTTTTGTTTAGCCTCCCCCAAGCTTTACCTTTGGACACGCTCCTATACCCACTGTCACGCATCGTTCTACAGAGTATCCCCAACGCGCTGCGTACTCGGCCTCGTGCGGCCTGTCAGATCGATCATGTGCAACTGTACGAGTCGCACTTCTCCCAGGAGGACAGGTACAACCGCCGCCACCAACACAGCCACGTCTCTCCCGCGTCGATAGATATCATCTTTGCCAGATACCCTTCTCGCATCGTCTTTTTTCAAAAACTTTTGTCAGGCTACATGGAACCCTACACTATTTTAATTACGGCAACTTATAACGACCTGAACTACGAGGTAGCGCTGCTGGACAATGTTTCACTGTCTTTTCTGTCACCTTGTGACATTGTCCACGTCTCCAGGTTCAAGCTATACACATCCGTCTGCTCTCTACATGATTAGTTCGCGCCGAGATGGTGCTCTACCATCGGAGAAGAGACGTGCGACGTCGCGCAAAAGGGAGAAAAGTCAGATAATGTTTATGTACAGTCTGAAAATGAAATCGTGTAGGTAAGATGGCAGAAGAGGAACATGCGCAGACTCCTGTTAACTGTCGGTGTCATTAATCATATACGTGGCTCGTAACAATATAGTGATTGACTCCATTCCACAGCATCACTGCGTGATGATGTGAATCCTTCCTCTGGATCTGCCAGTTCACGCAGATACAGCTCATGCACACAATTGCTTGCTAAGGCATGCGAACTTGCCCTCTCTTTAAAGAGGAAGAAGCAAAGCGCGCTCTTTAACTCGACGTTGTGGTTTCTTGCTTCCCATGGTCATCTGAAAACTTTGAGAGTGGGTCGCTTCTATGAAAAACCAGAAACACGCGAAACAACAAAAGGAAGATATAACAAAGCTGCACACGCAAATTGTTGTGGATATTGTAGCGTATTTGATGCATATTTGTGTAAAAGGGGGCCGAGACCCCGTCATGCACTGTTCGCCTTTTGTCTCGGCTTCCTCTTAGGCAATTTCTCAGGAAACAAATGAAGAAAATAAAAATACACCTTGTGGTTTCCTCGAGAGAGTCAGTTTTCAATTTGTCTGATGGGGGTCGCTCTTTAAGAATAGGAAGGCGGGCGCCGTGAAAGCGACACCACCAACGATGCCGTTAACGGAAGTCGGTGGTCATATAAATAGAAGCAGTGTCGTATAACCTGGAGCCATATTAATTAAGGACAGCGTAATGGTCGATGTTCTCACGTAATAGGCTGACGAAATGCTGGAGTCTTGGTTGCATAGTATACTGATGACCGGTTATATATAGTGCACTGGTCTCGGTCAATCACGAACTTTGCAAGCAATACAGTACACTCGCCTATGCGCGCAAGCACAGCCCGCAGTTGTATGCATACAGGGCGCTGCAAGGATCAAAGCAAACCCTATGTGAACTGCGCCCTCGCCGACCCAAGAAAATGTTTTCCAGCGCACATCGTTTATCTCATTTCAACGCGCCGTCGGCCGTGAGAAGCAACGTCTTCCGCGTCACTGTCTGGTGTGGAATGAAGCGATCATATGCTACAAGGGCACAAGGATAGAGGTAGACAGGGAAATCTGTTGTACGGTTTATGGAAGCGACATTAGTCCTCTACTTCTGAACTTCAATGCTACAGTATTTTCATATGTACAGTGGATGATTGATTACGATGATGATGGTGATGACCAAAGAGCGCAGTGCAAGTGGTAACATACTATATGCAGCAGCGAACAAAAAAATTTGTGTGGACCGCGCCACGGCTAATTCGTGCAACATCCACCTGACCCTAGCAAAATAACCTTCCTCGCTCAAGAGTCGTCGTTAATCAATCATTCTCTGCGGTTGTGCACGCTGACTTCGACGAAATTCGGCGGTTTCTCTGTGGGCGCAAACTGTTCTCCACGACTGTACGCAGCTTATGCGTATCGTCGTGGGTAACTGCATAACCAGGTAGAGAGATCGAGAGAATCATTCTCGAGGCACCTTTACTAATACGACAGCACTATATGGCTCATGAGGCGGGAAAATCCGGCGCTGGCGTGACCACGCCATGGTCCGAAAAGGCTACGAACCCACGACCTTTGGTCCTAATTAAGGCGAAGTTAATTAAGGCACAGTTAATTAAGATATAGTTAGCTAAGGCACTCGAACCCACGACCTTTGGTGGTCGCAATGCATTCATCCACGTAGGGGTAACTAAGTGCCCCTTTAATTTTGTTCACTTACGTGCAAAGCGCCGAAACAGAAACGGTTTCCCCGAGTAGCACTTGTCGCTTCGACGCCCGCGACCTCGGAAAGCCGCTCGCTCCCTCATCACATCGTACAACCACGAAGGGCTGGCGACGCGACCGGTAATAGAGCGGACGGATTCATCACCAGCGATGTGGGACGCTGACAGGCGTATCTCGGCGAGAAGTGAAACAAAACAAGGCGACAGCTGCGAGCCAGCCAAAAGCTGCCAACAATATCGCCAAGGATAAACGCTTTACTTTCAGTGTTCTTGTTTTTCTATCGCACACGGTCCACAGCTGTGCGGTGCGAGACATCGAAAGCCACATCGGGCGCTGCGCGCGCCTCTACAAACGCAAGCGCGCGGACACGGAAGGTCGTGCGCGCAGAACTCGTGTTTCGCGCCGCCAACGATGGCTTACTGTGTAGAACCCCGGTCCTCGAGCTATGGGGAAATATTCAGTAGAAACATAAACCTGTCCGTTAATCAATGTTCATTCAGAGTTTTTTTCCTGCTTATACGATACATGATAATGTAAATGCTGGGATATCACTCTTGCCAACAACGATAATTGTCATCATTAAATTTTACTTTTACTTTCTATAAAACGCTGTGTGCGAAATACATTCGGTCAGGAATGCTATGCGCGTCTAAGTGTTCCATAATGTTCCCGACAGGAAAGCTCCGTGCACTAAACGTTAGGGAAAGAAACAACGCAGATAGCCATGGTTGTGAGACAAAAATATACCGCAGAAGATCCACATTCTTGTGTGTATATGTCTTGCGAATACTTAGAAACGGGTTCTATGTTGTCACGAAAATCGCTTGGAAGTCAGCGCCCTGTGTGTCTGCTTGCTACTCGCCAGTGTTCCGTATTTTTCGTGGTCTTGTTAAAAAAAATATTGTGTGTATAAATGTAACCCCGAGAGCAAGAAACGGAGTCTGACGTTGTTTTATGGCGACATTGGATGATCCACGGCTAGACCATCGTAATTTTAGCAGATTTTGAATTTTATTTAGTGATAATGTGCGTTTATTGTAAATTTAACCCTCATATACGAAGTGATCATTTCTAGGTTTCAAGGAATACAATTCGTAAATTGCGATATGTACCGTAAACTAATTAATTAAGAAGTTAATTACCGTAAAAACCGGAATATAGGTCGACCTTTTTTTCAAAAAACCATTGCGAAAAGTCGACCCTCGTCTTATATACCGGACATTGGCGGAAAAACTACGGAAGTCTTGGAACAATGGGCAGATGAAGTAAACAGCCGCCTTCGCCATCGCATTCAGGCTGCTTTTTCACATTTTGTTTCAAAATGAGCGGAAGCCGACGGCAATTCACGGTCGCCTTCAAGAAAAAGGCGATTGAGTACGCGGAAGCCCACGGTAACCCGCCAGGTTGCCGTGGGCTTCGTATCGTGCGACCATCGAACCGCGTGTTCGTCAGCACCTTATCATCACGGCACGGGGCAGCATTTAAATAAATACTGTCACCATTGGGCAACCGGCTCAGTCGCATTTGTTTAAAGGTAAGGGTGTCTTTCGGTACTTCTGCCATTGAAAAATACTTTTTTTTTTCATTTTTAGAATTGGTTAGTTGGGGGGTCAACCTATATTCCGGTTCGACCTATAGTCCGGTTTTTACGGTAGTGAAATTTCGTTAATTAGATGAATATGTGTATCCATTTCTCACGATATAAATGTTCGCCTCTTCGAATTATCCAGCTCTAGGACAAGAATTATGCTATCTGCCACAGGCGATTTTTGAAATTTTCGGAAAACTTAGAATGATAACCCCGTATTATCATACATATCAGCATTAATACTTTGATTACCTCTATGTTTTTCTTAGTTTCATTGTCTTCTTGCTTCATATGGCTCTTACTAAAAATAGAGCCTCTCAGTTTCCCTAATTATTTGCTCTGGAGAGTTTTGCAATATTATAGCGTTATTGCAAGCAAACAAAACAGTTATCGCAGTGATAGTTAAATATATAAGTGCAAGAACTACGCTCGAGAGTTTATCTTCTTTTTTTATACCCTTATACCCTTTCCACTTTGGTAGGGTAGCAAACTGGAAGTAAGCCTGGTTAACCTCCCCGTTGTTGTTGTTGTTGTTGCTGCTGTTGTTGTTGACCTGAGTGGTTGTGGCGTTTTTCTAGTGGGGCCCACTAACTTCTCATTGCATTTAGTTAATATATTGAATATAAAAGTTCAGCTTGTTGCATAAAGTAGTCGTCACTATATTCCTACATCGTCGCTACTTACAGTGCTTGTCGCCACATTAAAGGAACATTCCCTGAATTTCATTGAAAGTATACCACAATTGCGCATGCGCCATGATCGAAGATCGCCACCTCGGCACTTGTACCTTAGCGCCGTTCAGCACGATAGGAATTTTGGGTCGTGTAAGAAAGGCACACAGAGGCCATTGTTTACCACACTAAACGAATATTCCGCTGAATATGACAAGTCGGGAAACTTTTCTGGGATCGTTGAAA
>NC_051155.1:242389953-242407453 GCF_013339745.2 Dermacentor silvarum | reverse complement strand
ATTACCTTTTTATAGCGTCGTCCTAAATGAACTTTCTCACGTACTGGGAAACCCGGAAAGCAATACTGACTCTGCATACAATATATATATATATATATATATATATATATATATATATATATATATATATATATATATAGATTCTACTCCGAAGTTGCAGCAGGTATTCACGAAGGTTTTCTCGCTCTCTGACTGGTGCGATCTGTCCATCTGTCTGCAAGTGGTATAAATCAAAACAAGACAAAGTTCATAGAAAGATGAAGGCTAAAGGATACTTTAACGGGGAATGATGCTGGAGCGAACGTTCCGGCAAGGGACCTGTGTTGGGCCTGACGAAGGAAAGTATTCTTGTCGAAACGCTTGGCTCCGGAGACATTCCTAGTGTTATTCACAGGTAGTACAGTAGCACAGCGTCGCTTCAGGCGCAGCGGCAATGCAAATTGACATCAAGCTGCGGAAACAAGAACAAAAAAGTAGTACGTGTCTGGCATTTTATTGCGATAGCAATTATATGGACACTCCTAAGCAGATTTCTTCCGTCGGCGTCGCCGTCGCCGTCGCCGTGAGGTTCCGTATGACGTCAATGGAGATGGAATCGTCGCCGCGCACCGAACGCTGTATGTGCGAGTGAAAGGGCGCGAGGGACGCGCGCTTTCACGGGGAGTGAACCCACGGCGGAGAACAAACGCGCGTGCTGCGCCGTGCTCCCTTAAGGGCTGCAGAAGTAGGCGTCTCTTTCCTCCTTTACAATCACCAAAGGTGTAGAGCAAACGCGCCTTTTCTGACGCGCGAAAAGCCGCGAGGAGGGGGGGGGGGGGGGGGGGGGTAGGGACGGGAGGCGACGTTTAGCTGCGGCACCAAGTGCCTATTCATATCAGAGGCTCCGGCAACAGTCACCAACGCCGCACGCATTTTGTGCGAACGCGGGCAGAACGCCGACGGCGTCGACAACAGTTCTGCGTGTTGCCGGTGCTGCTGCATGTCCAAGTTTATACAGCTGATAAAGCTACCATCATTACTCCGTATACCTCTCTACAAATTTGCTATCGCAATTGATGCTTCGCCTTTCAGGTGAAACTGCGACATTTTTTTTGTAACCAATTTAAATCTTCATTCTGCCAGCATTTGCGCCATCGTAGCATTACCTTCATATTATTCGAAACGGCACAACGGAAAGTTTTCCAGCGATATTTTATTAAATTTATTTTGATAAATTTTCAGATGTCGGCAACCAATGTAAAGCCGGCTTCTCCGCAAACAAAAACATTCAATATTCCAAACACGATAGCTTGAGGTGAATCGAAAAACGTTCGGGAGATAGCTATTTCGCTCATAGAAGATAAGCTTCCGTCGATGCAGCCATATTTGAGGCATTTCTTCTGCCCGAGCTGGTTGCACTGATTGGCACAAATACGGACCCCGTATCACAAGGCTTGCTATGATCGGTCTTCGCGAACGTAACCATGATGTGCCCTTCCATAGACATTTCGTCAATTCAGACGTTTACTACTTGCTTCGTGTGTATTGCTACATGTGCACTGCGCTGTGTTCATTTGTCTCTAAGTTCACCTGTGCAGTTAAAATATATTGCTTTCCTTATTTTGATGTATTTGTAATTGCTGCCGTTTCCTTGAACCTTATTTGGTCCCAGCTGATGTTCACCGGACTACCTCTTCTTATATAAGAACACTTCGTTCGTTATTTGTACAGACCTAAATCTTCTAAAAAGGAGGCTAGAGAACGCGGCACACACATTGTTGATAACGGTTACTAAAGGTTCCATAAAAGTGGGCGAGTATTATCAAAGAGGCACGGCTTTTGCAGCTCACGTGAGGAAATCACCAATAAACGCCGGTTGATTCCGCCACAGCGAGTTGCCAGCAAGCCACTGACCCGTTCGAGCGTTGTTGCTAACGGAAGCTGGGCTAGCTAGCTCCTCAAGGCTGGTAAAACCACCATGGCCCGTCTTTATTACCATCTCAATCTTCGTTTTTTTGGAACGTTAGTCGCAAATGTTTCTAATAGTTGCGACGTCCGTGCGCATGCAGTCTAAAGAAAAAAAGAAAAAGAAAAGGACACGACCCAGGTTATTTCGCCTGGTCATGTACATGTCACACGTGTGCGCAACATCCGACGTTTCCGGATTCGCCGTTCGTCGCACCTGCCGCTTTCCTAGCTACGCGACTCCGGATTGCTTGATCCTTCGTGACTTACGTCTGTGTTTTCGTAACGAACGCTCGGGAAGAGCAACCCATACAGAGACTTATTGCCTTCTGCATTTAGCAAAATATGGTTCCTTCAAAATTTAGGTCAATAAAAGCACATCATCATCATCAGCATCATCCTATATTAATGTCCACTGCAGGACGAAGGCCTCTCCCTGTGATCTCCAATTACCCCTGTCTTGCGCTAGCTGATTCCAACTTGCGCCTGCAAATTTCCTAACTTCATCACCCCACCTAGTTTTCTGCCATCCTCGACTGCGCTTCCCTTCTCTTGGTATCCATCCTG
This sequence comes from Dermacentor silvarum, assembly GCF_013339745.2. Taxonomy (NCBI): domain Eukaryota; kingdom Metazoa; phylum Arthropoda; class Arachnida; order Ixodida; family Ixodidae; genus Dermacentor; species Dermacentor silvarum. The sequence continues at coordinate 242,404,942 of NC_051155.1, read as the reverse complement.
TAACTCTAATGGTCCACCGGTTATCCATCCTACGCATTAGATTGCCCGTGCCCAGCTCCATTTTTTCCGCTTAATGTCAACTAGAATATCGGCTATCCCCGTTCGTTCTCTGATCTACACCGCTCTCTTCGTGTCTCTTAACGTTAGGCCTAACATTTTTTGTTCCATCGCTCTTTCTGCAGTCCTTAACTTGTTCTCGAGCTTCTTTGTTAACCTCCAAGTTTCTGCCCCATATGTTAGCACCGGTAAAATGCAATGATTGTACATAAAGCACATAAAACTTAGTAAATAAAGCTACAAGAAAGTAGGAAGAAACAAGTACGAATGCCAGACAAATCCACTTGCTAACCATCATCCCCAAGGTAGGTGAGTGACCGCAGATACAGAACGCTCTGCAGTAATTTCCCTAGGAATATCTACGGAGTAACAAGACCACCTATATATAGTCAGACTGAACACGCTTGCAGTTGTAAACCGTCACCGTCATTACCGTTAAAGAGTCCTTGCGTTATTTACATTTCTGCGCAGTCGTATTTTGTTCATAGATAATGTCAGTGCCTTGTATATGCATGAGCATCACAGGGATTGTATTCTGGATCACATTTAATGCGATTAGCATTCTTTAGGAACTGCACGCACTTTTTGGTATGATGTCCATTCCTAACCACTTTCACACCAACTTGGGTATGTACATAATTGCATACTGTACTATAGCGCGAAGGTACAATCACAAGGGAGACACCAGAGAGACGTCACAAAGCGCTACTAACAACTTTTGACTGGACTTTGCTTTCGCGCTCCAATATGTGATTGGGTAAATGACAACTAGCCCAACAACAAGTCATATTGCAGTGGACATTTGCAACTGGACTTGTGACACTATAGGCATGTGAACATTCTTGCCAATCCTCCAGAAAGGGTATGTGCAATTGGGTAGATGCCCGGATTTAAAAAAAAGCAGAGCAAAAGGCTAGAAGCGAGGAAGTCGGCAGCTGAATATACAAGAAGTCATGCTACGGAGAAGTTAAAAAATCGACAACAAAGCAGCCGAATGTGGAAAAGGAAGTGAACGGGGACCTTGGTGGAATGAAGAATGCACTCGAGTCTACACAAAGAGAGTCCCAAAAATTGGAGTAACTATAAATTTTTTCGAGCAGTCTTTAAACATACAGTTTCTACAGCCAAAGATGAATTCGACTGTAAGCATTTTCATTTCTTGTCTAACAATAAAAATAAGCGTGCATTGTTCCGTTTTCTCCGCAGTAGAAAAGTTCTTCCGCGTCAAATTATTATTGACTCTATAATATTAAGTAGCGATGAAATGAAACAATCACTAGAAAAAATCGCGAAGGGATTAGAAATTAGATTTTCTTCCGTATTGCCAAGTTGTTCTCGCTTACGAAGGGCATCAGATGATTTTACAGAAATCTCTATGGTGGAATTGGCTGAAATCGTGGAGCGCCTTCCAGATTCAACTCCCGGCGTGGATGGGGTAACTGGGGTAACATCTGCTATGATCAGACTTTTATTTAAGGAAGCTTCTGATGACCTTTTAGCTGTTGTAAATTACTCAATTCGGTTTTCATGGATTCCGTCTGCGTGGAAAATCGCTAAAGTCATCCCAATTCTTAAAAATCATGGAGAAGGATATACAATAAATAACATTAGGCCAATTGCGCTAACTTCAAATTTGGTTAAACTAATTGAAAGAATTCTATATGCCCGTATAATTAAATTTATACACAACAAAGACTTGCTTAGCCCCTGCCAAATTGGATTCCGACTATCATGTTCAATTTGGCATGCTCACGTGGACTTAGAAAATAGAATAAAATTAGCACGGCGACAGAGGCAAATAGGTGCTCTAGTGACATTAGACATTTCCAAAGCCTACGACAGTGTAGAACACTTAATTTTATTAGATATATTGCGAAATCTATAGATTCCAAATTATTTTTCAAACTGGATTGATGAATTTTTAAATGGAAGAACATTTTACTGCTCTCCAAGAGGCTTTTCCTCGAGTATATATAATTAATCACGTAGTGCTCCTCAAGGAGCTGTCACTTCCCCATTACTATTTAGCATTCTGATGTATTCCATTCCTCTTCATCAAGATGTACAAATATACGTATACGCAGATGACATTGATTTCTTCACATCAGACAGTTATATCCACTCTTTATATTGACTACAGAACTACCTCTACGCCATAGAAACCGAGTTAAACAAAATTCGCCTTTCACTTAACGTTAGAAAATGCTTGATATTGGTTTTCCCTCTCAACAATCCCATTAACATATCGCTATCCTATCGCCTCGAGACTATACCTCAAGTGGAGTCGGTGAAATATTTAGGTGTAGTCTATGACGGTTCCCTCAGCTGGCTCGGCCATATTGACCGTATAGTTAAAAATGGAGTGAGAGCAGTTGGTATGCTACGTAAGATGTGCAACAGTCGGTCCGGAATGCGGAGAGATCCACTTTTAATATATAAATTGTATGTGTGGCCCATTTTATAATTCGGATGTGTATTATTTTCTGGTGCGCCAGCTTACAAATTACCCCCCCCCCCCCTTTTTTTTTTTCTGCTTGAGCGGGAAGCCCTACGATTGTGTTGCTGATTACCGAAATTTGTTGCCAATAACATACTACACCAAGAAGTTAGGTTGCCCTCAAAATTGTGTAGATTTCGTTTACTGACGGTGCAAGCAGTCTTATAAAAATTGTATGAATCCCCTATTACAAGATCAGAATACATGTTCATTTCCCAGCCTGCATTATTTATCGGAGTACACTGGCCTCGTTTTCATATACCACAGGTGGTCTTCGTACAAACATTTATCAATCCCTTAAATGTACATATCTGGGAGATGCCACCTATTTGTGATGTGCGAGAGAACCTACAAATCATATATGATGACATCTACCCAAACAACTCAAAACTTCTCTCTCATAATATATTAAACGGCCTATTACAAGACCATTTATTGAGTTTATAAGTACGGTCATTGCGACAGACGCCTCACAGTGTGAAGAAAAATCTTCTATTGGCATTTTCTCTCCTGCTCTAGACTGGTCATTCGCAATCAGAATTCTGGACTTCTTTTCCGTATTTCTGGCTGAATTTCTAGCTGTAGTTCTAGCCCCCCCCCCCCCCCCCCTATGCAAACTAAATACATCAATATCGGCGGTAGCAATAATAATAACAGATTCTTTATTTTTATGTTCCTAGCTCACAGCAAATAGTGACAGTAACCTTTTACGTACATTTCATTTTCTAGTGCCTGTCCACATAAATTTAATTAGATTGCTTTGGGTGCCTGGACATAAAGGATTAGTCATGAACGAAATGGCTGACAGTCTCGCGAGAGCGGCCCTCAGTGGCCCTGTATTACCATTACTTCCTACAATAGCTTACCTAACGACTACTAGATTCAGGAGATATACAATTATTCAAGACTTTTTGAACCCAGCTGTAGCTAATTTTTCAGAATATCGACACCTCCTATTCCCTTGGCCCAAAAGTTTCTTTCACACCAGAAAAACTGAAGTCACCTTTACCCGATTACGTTGTCGAATACCAATTTTAAACTTCTATCGTCACAGGGCTGGTCTGGTGCCCTCTCCTCTGTGCCCATTCTGTGGAGAAGATGAAACAATAGATACTTTTTCATATTCTGCCGCCGTTTTTCTTCTTTCGGGAAAAATATTCTAGAATCAATATTTTCACAGCTTGGTTTAAGCTTTTCAATTCTTAATATCCTTTTTCTAGGAGCCTCCGCTCTTGGAAAGTGCCCCAAGGATATTTGTTTAGCCGTGGAGGAATTTATAAGTGCTTCAAATAGATTTTCTTGAATTATTAAAAAAATTTTGTTCATTTCCTTCAGTTAGCTTTACCAATAAAAAAAATGAATTCCAAGGAATTCCGGCAGAACCAATCTCACGATGAAAGTCGAGGTTAATGCGATTAGCATTGCATCAATGTATACCGACGCACCGTATTTCCGAATTCTTCATTTCTGTGCGGCCGGCTGCAATTTTCTGTAACTGACACCGTCTTCACTTCTCCGTATATCTCAACGCACCTCTTTCAATGCACACTCTGCACTTTGTTAATACTAAAGTATTAACAAAGGTTGCCTAATTCCATCCAAATCTTGGCCAATCGCCCGCAGTGGGTGTGCGCCATCAGATAAGGAATACCCCCCCCCCCCATACCACACCATACCATACCATACCATACCATACCAGAGCGTGCATTGAAAGAGGTGCGTTGAGCTATACAGAGAAGTGAAGACGGTGTCAGTTACAGAAAATTGCAGCCGGCCGCACAGAAATGAAGAATTCGGAAATACGGTGCGTCGGTATACATTGATGCAATGCTAATCGCACTAACCTCGACTTTCATCGTGAGATTGGTTCTGCCGGAATTCCTTGGAATTCCTTTTTTTACCACTTGCAGCGGACGCTGGAGTGATTGTTGACTAAGCCAGCGAGCGTAACGACCATCCACACAGGGAGTCGTCCTCCCGGACGCCACGTCACGCTAAATTGAAAATATCCTCGAAAGTGCTCCACCGGGAATGCGGCCTAGTGCGCGCCCTTATACTTCCACTATACTTCCGCGCAGTTTCACGTAAGTCCGTTGTTTCGCTGACATTTCGCGCGCATGCTATACTGCGATATTGCCGTCCGTATACAAAAATTAAATAAAAACTAAACTAACTAAATTGGCGTCGACAATGTCAATTCCGACACCGACGCGATCGGCGGTTGTCATCCGCGGGCGATGCAGCTACAGCAGCCGCGCTGCCGGCAGGCTGCATGCAGCCCGTGCGGAAGGCACAAGGACGCCGTCCCGACGATAACAGCGCTGCAGCAGCTGCCGCGCTCTTTGATTGACGCTCGCAACGGTCCCGGCTGCATTGTGAGTGCGCAGGCCAGTGCGCCGCTATGGGAAGGTTCCGTCTGCGGCTCATGGGCGCAGGCCTCGGTCCCTGCATCCATGCTGCCAAGAGCTCCGCAGCAAGCTTTGCAAGCTGCTCCGAAGACGACGACACCTTGAGCGCCTGCGTTGACGCTACTTTAACATGATGACTGTTCCACTTTGAACACCGAGCAGAATACGTCTCTTCCTGCTATTTATTTTGCGAAACTTCTTTCATCCATTTTCTGCAAACCGCCCCATTCTTGGCCGATCCCCCACGGTGGGTGCGTGCCATTTGTGCAGAGGAATAGCAACAAGAACGACGTTATTTCGGCTTTACACCACTGCGAAGCCACGAGATTATATGTTACTTTGCGATCAGCCGGCCTTTGTGATGCATTATCCGAGGCCACCGTGATTAGCTGGCGCTGTTGGCACACGAATGGTGAGCATTGTGGAATCAATTGCTGCGTCTCTGATGTCGGGAGATTTACCCCGTATTCAAGAACGCTCTTTCATTCGACTCTCAGACTAGACTTTAAAGTAAATAGCAGTTCCACTACTATATACGGTGAAACTGTGTAACCAAGTACTAGATATAAGCTCTGATCGGATGCACGGGAGTGAAGTTGGGCGTTTTAAGAAACTTCTCGTCTCCGAGAAATGCCAAGTCTATTGTATACTCTCCAATCAAAGGGCGGCATTATTCTCGATTAAGCGAAGTAGAAGAAGAGCTTCTGGTCCAGGGTTCATTTCAATTATAGGGGCTAGGTTCTAGAGTTGTGTGCTGGTTTCGGTCAGACGCGTTACTCAAGCAGAAGACTTGTCGCACTTCGGCTAAAGATAGGAAGTTCAAATCGACGAGCCTATTATCCGAACCCGATTCGGCTGAAGATAGAAAATTCAACTCACTCAATAGCAGCGCTCAGGCGAGGCGAAGTGAAGCAAAAGTACCCGCATCTGCAGTGATAAACTATCCGACAATAATAAGTTCACTCGGTGATGATGATAACAAACGCTAAGGACGGACTTGACGCCATTCGTGCATCGCCGCGTGTCCCGCTAACCAGGTTCAGCCAACCAGGGTAGCGCGGGCAGCCATGTGAAGGGGCCCACAACATCATCCCAGTGTGTTGAACCGTCATGTTGTCTGAGAAAAACAGAGCAGCGATTTTAAAGCCCGCGACATTAATACTGGTCGCGACCATTGGGCTGTCCTCTCTACCAGTGTGTAGTTGTTCGACTTCGCGAGCACGATGGCGAGTGCTCGATCGTCTCAGAACAGGCAAAAAAACGAAAGAAAAAACTATCTGCGAGAGTCTTCACTCTTCAGCGTGAACAACGAGAGCTGCATGGTGCGTGTCGAGTTGCGCGAGCGCAATAAACATTTCTTCATAGAATCCGAAACCATGCCTCTGTCACAGAATTCGACGAAAAAATGGGTTCTCAAGATTACATAGGAACATGAACGTAGCGCGAACTAGACGAGGACACGTGACGAGAACATGAACATATGTGTTCATCTGTATTTCTCGTGTCTTGTCAGCGCTACAACTGTAGTATTCCAAGATGGCATAGCAAGTAGCCTCCATCGCAGCCTTAGTTCACGTCACATCTTTAAACGAATTGATGAATCGGGAGCTAGATCCTAACTGCTATTCGTAGTCATTGAGCTAAGGTAAATAAAAGTCATTGGAGTCTGGTGATTTTTTTTATGTATTTGCTTGCGTAAGGTGGCCCGAAGAGTGATCTCAGACAACACTCTACACTCAATTCGTTTTCTACCTTTTATAAATCGATGTGACCAACCATTTGATAAGCTTACGTTACTTGGCCTGCATAGCCTCTGGCGTAGTAGAATGTGTGACAGGCATGCCGAAACACCGCGAAGCACTAGGTCTTCCTTTCTGGAATGAGCTGCTTAGGTTTGCAGAAAGTATGCAACTCAAGAACCACCGCCGGGCCGGGTATCCTAGTAGCTTGTATTTGCTCGCCCAAGTTCTGAGATCATCTGTTTAGATGTTCTCTCACTGCCCGTAGAGTTTTTCTATCCTCTCTCTTTTTTTTTTTTTTTTTAGTAGATCGGTTAAAAGGTTAAAGAGGCGGCCGTAGCAGATTGGGTATACTGTTAGGCTCGACAACGCAACTCCACTCAATCAATCCAAGGTCGGATATCTCCAAGGATACTCGTATTGTGAGCAAAATATTAATCCTTCATCTTCTTCACCTGTACATAATCATCATCACTGTGCGCGTCGTCTTCGTTCAGCGCGTGGCTCAGCCAAATAAAGGCGACGAGACAACAGCTGTGCTGCTGCCTTACAAAGTGGTGGAGGTGCTGGGTCATGGCAGCGGACAGGCGAAGCAAACGGCGACCCGAACGAAGCTCCAGTGGAACTCGACGTCGTAGAGGTCTAGGGGATCGAAAGCAATCTATCAGCTTTATATCCAATCAATCCAAGGTAAGTCACGTGTTTCGCAAGGAGTGCCCGTGAACGCCCAATGCAAACCAGTTGTAACGTAAAGACTCCTTGGATTTTTCATTGTCAGATAGAAGAGCGTGCGTTCTCACTTTTATCAGTAAAGTGCTTCCATGCGACACGACTCACGTGCCAAACGTCTCAAAGCGCTACTTTCCTTAAGCGAAGTTTCTTGGAGTGTTATGTGGGATATCTAGGCGTGCGTCCACGGTCTAATGCGGGGAACAGCCGTTAGACCGCAACACACCAAATTGTGGTTAGTAGGCTAAGAATGCTACTCGCCTTAATAAACAAAACACCTTGATTATGATGTGTAGCTGCACTTTGCGAGAAAAGCAAAAAAGGCAAGAGCGTCTCGGGGAGTAAGGAAGCCCCATGCCTCCTAGCTCTGTCTTCCTCCTTTCTATTCCCTCCTGCCGCCAGATTCTTGGCCCATCCCCAGAGTGGGTGCGCGGGTAATACTTGAAGAACAATGGCAATAACAGAGGTTCCGTGCGGTGTGTGACCTAGAAGTCAAGCGTTCCACACACACACAACCTTCTGCACAGCGTGTACGGTGAAAGGCAAGCAAGATGCCCGTGCACAGAAGCAGAGCGGTCGCTAACGACGCCGTCGCGTCGTTAGGCCGCAGAGAAAGAGAATATGCTGTCTTGTTATCGTTTCTTGCCCGTTCTAACGCTTTCTTGCCTGACAGATTTTAAACAAAGGTCGACAGGCAGCTGCGCTTGCCGCAGTGGTGCATTTTCGTAGGCTTGCATAAAAGTTTATTTATTCCCCTCACTCCCTTCATGCGCATAAGAAGGCTTCATGATCTACTGCTTTGAACGCTGCAGTGATCTTTTTTTTTTTTACTTGCCGGGCACAAGTATCAAGATGTGTCTTCGTCATTATTTATTGGGCTTTCCTTGATTGCTAATCGCATTAACCTCTACAGTCATCGTCAGATGAGTTCTGCCGGATTTTTTTTTTTCAGCGACTTCATACTATAAGCGTCTAGCTCAACTTTGCTGGAAAAGGAATTATATAAAATATATTTATTACAAGCAAATATCAAAAGTAGGGACCACAGAAAATTTGAGCGTTCAAAGGAAGAAATAAGGAATTCACGTGTTTATAATGCCACCTGAAAGATTAATCGAGAGAGTATAACGTAACTGGAAAAGAGGGGACCGTGTATAGTGTACACCACATCAAGCATCCAAGAGTGACTTCCGGTCATAATGTATGGGAAATTACCTTTGCCGTTTCACCAACAAACACGCGTTCTTTTTTTTTTTTTTTTAGTTTGTTCGTGCGCTGTCGAGAATGTGGAATCGTATTCGCTATCCGCACGTGTCCGAAATGTAGATGCTAGCGCTATGTCTAGACTTGACGTTACCAGTTTTTGGCTGCCTTCTAAACGCTAAGTTGAGAAGCTGACGGTGACCTCTCGGAACGGATATTGATGCCGTTACCGAAAGCTGCTACATAAGGAAGTCTTGAGGACAGACTGGCAACGTCTTCTATATTTGTATCTGCTCGTTTGACGTTTGAGCAGTTTCACACCTTCGAATTCGCGCCCTGTACAACGTCAGCCGCAAAGCTCCAAAGGCAAGACAGCGCCGCATAAGATTTTGCGCTTCGTCACATAAAAAAGTTCCCTTGAAATCTGATACTTCAACTTCGTTGACAAGAACACGTCAAGGCGCAATGTATCGGCAGGGTTATCTGAAACACACAAAAACCGCGCTCTGAAAAACGCGTCTGCGGCGACGACCAAAGACAAATGTCTCCACATTGTCTTCTCTGTCAATTGTTAAACTCCCCGCATCACGCAAGTGCGAAGTAATCATTCATCGGTGGAAGTAAGATCTGTCTTTAAGTTTCTCGTTTTGACGAGAAAGAGAAATCGCGTGATGCAGACTCAGAAGTTTTCTTCGCCCGCCAAGTCTGGCGTCGGATAATGCTGCGGACGCGAAGAAATGGCCACAAAAGCAGGCAGATACGAATCAAAAAACCGTTATTTTTGCCTAATTGTTTGTTTGTACGAAAAAAAAAGTTGGCGCACAGTTGAACTTGTTCAAACTATAGAAATATTATTCTGCTAGCAGCGCAAGCTGAGCTCGCTTTGGCTCAAACCCTGAGTACGGAAACATAGGACGTCACGACCCAGTAAACGCCCATAAATATATACGTTATATCGTCACTCCCCACGTAATCAGTTAATCCGCGTGCTATATAGTAGAGTACAGAAGCCAAAGCATGAATTCTATAGACCATCCGTTATTGTCCAAATGAGCAAATTAATATCGCTTGCCGCGCGGAACGCTGAAATTTACTTTCAGACCAGTTATCGCGAAGTATTAAAGCGCAAAACAAGAAGAACACATTGAACAATGTGATTTCTCCGAAAATTGTCAATGTAAAAGTTTGTGAGAGAAAAACTTGCCATCCACACAAAGCTCCACGTGAAACTCAACCGGATTCCAAACAAAAAAAGCAAAACATTTTGTTTGGTTGAAGAAAAATTTGTTCATGGTGCGGGTATCGAACACGGCACCACCGGCTTTTTTCTGGACAATTGCTATCAAGTCAGCTAACTGCAGGAGGCTAGCAGATGATAGTGCGAAAGATATTTATTCCACAGCTAGTAGTGCGTCGTGCTGTGAGAGCGACATTAAAGCTCACTTTTTCCGACACGCTCTTACAAATAACACATCGGCGATCCTGTCCGCCTTTCTGCCCGTGCCTTGAACACCTCACGCGAGCTGCTCACATTTTTTTACAAAGACGCTTCGCCTTTCCTGGTAGGTAAAGACACACCTCGCCATGGTGTACGGGGCAATTGTAAACAAGCAACAACGAGAAAGAAATTAATTAAGCGATACGGGGGCCTCTGTTCGCTGTCCGTGATGTACAGCGGCTGAAAGTTGAGCAGAGGCCAGCTGATTGCGAGTGCACACTGCAGATTACTTAGAAAAGGAAACATTACTACGGTCGATGATCCACGATCCTTGCCTCAAAATTTCGGTATAAACAAACATATTAGCCATCTTTAAAGCCAGGAGATCTAACGTGAAACATTGAACACCAAGCGCCATAGATAACGGTGCCTGTCGGGATTAACATTGTCAGGAAGTTGCCGAGAACCTCATTCTTGTGAGGAGGCGTCGTTTACTACTATACAAGACATGCCACTTCATTGTATTTCCATGAAAAACATTATTCTCAATTCGACTAAGGCGACAGCGCTGTTCACTTTTCTATACAGTACGTGCAAATTTAAACAATAAAAAAAGCCAGACAAAAACCATCCAGCTGTCTCTGGATAAAGCGTATAAGCCGACTCGCTCTTGAATAAATTTACCACGCACGCTGACTGCTTTCTACGTACATTCAAGGTGAACTGCGCCACTCGCTTATAAGGAAAATGAAATAACTTCGGCAGAGTGACGTCGGAGCAAAGTCGATGAGCATACCTTCCCCGAAGATCGGACGTGTATAATCGACATATACACAAACGGAGAAAGTTGGACCGCAAACTACGCAGCTTGGTTAATGACAAAAACGGTGTTTGCTGCGTTCCTCGACAGGTGAAATAATGTAACGGTTCTCTCTTTCCTATCAAGGAAATACAAACACTCGCTATTGCTTCAAGTTATTTCCCTCAGCAGATCCAGATAACATTGCATTGTACTGGTCCGGAAGTTCACTGCTCTTTCCTCCGGAGCCAATACGCGCGCAAAATGTCAGCTCTGAACAGTTTGCGAGCGTGATATGCTGCAGAAGACAGCGTCAACCTTTCCCTTTCCTCACGAACCACTTACTACGAGCGTGATACGGCTGCATTTCCTGAGTCAGTACACGACGAACGGTCCAGCAGGATGCATCTCTGCATACGGCAGCAAACCCAACGTAAGAAATACGCGACATTCTTGACAAGAAACTGTCACACAAACGGTACTCGATGTGCCGGTGTTACAGCTCGTTTTCTTTTCTTTTTTTTTTTTAATGCGATTGCTTTCAGTCGCGTTATTAAGGGGAAGCGATATGTTTTCCATGTTGTTCACTTGCATTTATGGCCGACAAAGGTGAGAACAAAATAGCAGACAATTCTTAATATATTGTCAAAGTGCGCTACAGTCCACGTATTTTGTCTGTCGTTTGAATGCGCCCCCCTTGAAATTTTTTTATTCGCCCTAGAGTACGACAAAAACAGCCAGGGCCAACAAGTGCCAGGCGAGCCATCCCGGTCGAAGTATAAATCACCCCAAACAACGACAGTTCAGTTAAAAACGGCGGGTGATTCATTTATTATTGCTGTCGAGAAGTGAACAAAAATATCGCGCTCAGAAGACCTGTGCTATTGCGTCGATTCAGAGGCAATTGTTCAAGCCCTCGCACTCAGAGTGCCAAGCGCATCTTTCCTTTGACAGCTAGCGACATTCTTTAATGGATGCTGAAGAATCATATTTTTGAGCCCCGGCGTGGAATCGTACGCAACCACAACCCAAGCGATCGTCGCGTGCACTTACTCTTTAAAGTAGTAAGTATACTTGATCCTTTACTTCGATTCAAACACCGTCAACAGCGTCTCCAAAAAGGTTTAGTATCATACTATTGCGAATAAGTGGATGCCCCTATAAGCCAGCCGCTTATGCACCCACGCATGAAGCACTGAATTTCATCTCCCATTCGCTTCAGGAGATTTATTGTTGTCCCAGCTGCCATGTACCCCGATGTTCGCGGAGCGGCGAAGCGGTATACAGAAATGAGATATACGAATAAGTAAATAAAGAAGCAGCGCGCTTGTGATGCGAGCATACTAGTAGCTGAAAAAGCCTTTTACGCCTCGACGTACGTACTGACTGCTGACGCTTTTTATTTTCTTCAGATACTGGGAGGGGACGCGAGATGTGAATGCAAGTAAGTAATCGCTCATCAAGGCGCCTACACAGTTTACAAATAAAAGCGTCGTGCTAATTAAGGCTGGTGTAGCCGCATTTCTTATGCCACAAGTGTTTTGTGATGAGAATACGTGGCACTATATACGCGCATATAATGTAGCTGCGGTCCGCAGCGTTTCAGCGTATTTTTTTATTTTATTTATTTATTTTATTTTATTTATTCTTTTTTTTGCTGGAAATGCATGAACTGTAAATATTGCCTTGTGCCTATAGGTGCTTTTCGTTTATACCTTTCCATTCACTTTTATTTATTGCCGCGCACGGCCGCGTGGCCGGAACACGTACATACATGCATGGATATACGTATATATACATATGACGACGTCGCATGCCTATTAATCTTACTGTAACAAGTGGTGAATCGTAAACCGCCGCTCTACTGACGTACGTGGGCACGAGCAAATAAAGTGAGCGATAAGCGAGCACCAGTGTCAAACCTCTAGCCCGAACGGGAGCAACGATAGGAGAAACGTTCAACTCGGAACCAGCGTCCCTGATCGCCGATGCAAAGCGAGACACTCGCGTCGAAAAATGAAAGGAAAAGAGAATAGGGCGCTACAAAAAAAAAAAAAAAGAAAAAAGAAAAAACTATAGCCTGTAAAAAAAAAAAAAAATTACGATTCGCACTGCGATATCGAAACAATTGGTTTCTTCGGCACCAACTCGTAGACCATTCAATGTTTTGCCAACAAACAGGCTCGCCACGCCATCCTCGCGGGCGTTTTTACGCTCGCGAGGATGGCGTGGCGATGTTCCGCCCGCGAGGATGCTTGTTAAGACTCGCGTTTCAACGTCCGCGCCCGCCCTTTCAATCGCTGCAAGCTTCTACACCCTTTTTTTTTTTTTTTCTCTTTTCTCCCGCGCCAACCTTCTCCTGTCTTATTTACACATTCAATCACGCACAAGCGCGTGCCTTACGCAGAGCTTGAACGTGCGCCAAGAGCAGCTAACAAGAGCAAGAGATAAAGAAAAGCTCGTCGCTTCCTCATTCGATTCGCTTTTAATTTCTGTCGTGCGCCTCTCTAGAACTTTTTTGGTTTTTTTTTCTCCTTCTTTTTTGCGTTCCCTGCTTTGTCGTGTTCTCTTTGCGCTGCTCGCTTGCAAGCGCATTGCCGTCACCTGCGGCGCAGCAACCGCGGAGCAAATTAACCGCCGCTGTATATAGTGCCTTCATATTCTTCCATTAGCACGCCCAAAAAGGAGCACCGATTTACACGCATGGATTCAATTCATGATGGTCCCTTAATAACAGGCACAAATCATCAAAACGCGCCGCATCTGCGCCGGTGGAGGGCTATAGCGCGCCCTGCATCGCGGAGCAGCCAGCGTATGCGTGTATTCCGGCGGCAGCGCGCGCAAGATTTATCGTTTGCACATCGCTTCCACATCAAGGAAAACTATCACTTGTTGACCTTTACTTCTGGCCACAGTGACTACATTTGTAAAAGAAATCAATTGTTATTTCAGTCGTATATACCTTAACTCGCACATTAATAATTAGTAATTCTTCTGGTGAACGATCCACAAGTGAAAAATCTCCAGCATATCAGCAACGTGAATATATACATACAGGCTATGCGCTTAGTTTCCCATGCCCAAATCAGAATGCTGAGGTCTCGAACCAGCGCATAGCAAGTATAACGTATATGGTATATACGTTGGTCATTAAAGGGTTAAAGCTGCGCTCATTCGTATACCGCCGCTTCTCCTCGATGTGCCCCGCACTCGCCAGTATAGGAGTTTCCTATACCGATTCTGGTTGAGAGGGGGCTAGGACTCGTCGTTCACAAAAACGTGCCCCGCCGGGAAGCCAGCTACCCGCGGGAGGTAAATCTTGGCCGAGACTCAGCGCACTGCTCACACTTCCCGCGGACTCGTCGGCGGTTGTACACGTGTACGGGCAGAAAAAGCTAGACCGTTTTTCTTGATAGCGAGAAGAGCATCGAGATCCCGAGAACGTCTCTTAAGACGCCGCAGTGGTGTAGTTTATGGCCTCGTTGGACCGCATCAGACAGCGACAAATCGTTGCTCGCCATTACGCACTGCGAGAAATACTTACCGCGAATCTGCGCGTTTACTCGGCGCCTCGCGAGTGCCCTAAACAAGGAACATTAGTACGGAAGTTGTCACGACTAAATGTGCGAGCATTCTTTTCCTTGAACGGAAGTATTCAACGAATGAAAAGAAAATGAGTGAATGTTCTGAGTGCATTGCTTAACGACCTATAGCTGCAATTTCGAGATTAGCAGAGCGCGTTAGATTACGTGTTTATCATAAGCGAACTTTGTGCGCTATTCTCTATACCATAAACGCGAGTCCCTTAAAGAAAAAAGAAAGCGAGAAAATTGGTATCATGCGTCACTTAAAGTATGAACCATGCGATTGGGAGGTTGATCTTATCCTTGGATGTGGGCGTACTATAAGCCTTGCATGGGCCAGTGTCATTCCGCCCTGGCACTGCCTTTCGCCTGTAAGTACTAGATTAACTATACATGCTTGCACATCGCCACATAAGAGACTATACAGGCGCTTGCTTTTTCCCAATTTATCGCACTTGTGCTCACTACGATGGCTCGGCCACAGAGATGCAGGTGGGAGGAAACAAAGAGATAAAAAGAAAGATGGAAGTAGTAG